>NW_004524684.1:3170029-3172807 GCF_000260255.1 Octodon degus | reverse complement strand
TTTGCAAGGGCTTCTTCCATGAGCGTCACACTGATGGGCCAGAACACCAGCTGCTGGGGACACCTGGCCTAGTGTATGAGGAGATGGTTGATACTGGACATCTGGCTACTTTGTGATCCTGGGTGACTGTATCTTCTCTTGTGTCCTGCAAGAGCAATGACAGCAATTTGTCAGCTGTTGACTTTCTCAGTCTCAAGGGAAAATGGAATTGGAGTCACAAAATAATTTTTAAAAAATCAAAAGATGTTCTTAGGTACAAAGGCCATCTTGTGTTTGACTTCATATTGATTTTTGACCTGTAGGTTCTCCTCAATAAACTTGAGACAATTCACTTCATATATTCTAACATCCTCATTTTCCTTAATGGTATGAGTTGACAATGTGCTGAGGTGCTTCTTATCAGCACTGCATTAGATGTCCTTGGAATCCCTCCATAACTTGTCATTTTCTTCACCATAACGAATACTTGCCCAAAGTATTTCTTTTTCTCAGTATTTCTTCTCTGAAGTTGTCCTCACACCCTAGAAAAATGCTATCCTATTCCTTTTCCTAGAGCCAGAGAAGTATTCACTGAGACCCCAAAAAGGCTAGGTGTTGCCTCTGCCTGCCTGTCTCTCTGTTTCTGTCTCTGTCTCTGTCTGTCTGTCTGTCTGTCTCTCTCTCTCTCTCTCTCTCTCTCTCTCTCTCTCTCTCTCTCTGTTTTCGGCTTTCTCTTTTTAAAGTCTACATGATGTTATGATTAGGAAATAACTCTTATATGTATATGGGGCATACAACAATAACAAGAACTGTGCAAAATCTTGCCAGGTGTGGTGGCATGTGCCTCTAATCCCAGCACTCAGGAAGCTGAGGAAGGAGGATCACTGCTAGTTTCAGACCAGCCTGGGCTACAAAGTGAGCCCAAACTCAGCCTGAACTGCAAGTGAGACCCTGTCTCAAAAAGTCAAAAAGAAAAAGAAAAACAAAACAAAACAAACAAACAAACAAAAAAAAAGAATTGCATAAAACTTTTAATCTTCATTGAATCTACTAAAGGAATATTCTAGACCAAATAAAAAAAATTCTGATTGCAAAAGTAGTAATACAACCTTCATGAACCATTACCAGCAATATGATCCAAGAGAAGGCATGGAGGGCTGTGCTTCCCATTGCCATCTCAGCTCTGACCCAGGTGAAGGGTGCTGGATAGCCCAGAGATAGGCTCTCACCTAGCTGCTGCCCAAACCAATGTGAACCCCTGTAAAAGGCCCAGAGACCAAAGGGAATGCCAGTGATACAGCCAGGTCACAACCAGAGTGCACAGGATGGACAGCAGGACTACTGACCCGAGAACTTCAAAGCAATGGTAACAATTCAAGTCAACAAGTAGGAAGTTAGGTTAACCAGTGTTGTGCTTAAGGACCAGGACACATGGAATAGAAACTGGTGGTGGGTCTTCCCCTCCTGTTTTTCTTTTTACTTTCTTTTCCTTTTTTTGTTTGTTTCTATTTCTTTATCATTCTTTGCTTTTCTAAATGGCTAGTGATAACCCCAGCCACAGAAAAGGAATCCCATCCTCCACACCCTGAGGCCAGTTCAGGGAGGCCCTTTTGTACTCCCACATTCTTTCTCTTCTGCCCTGTGTTCTGGTTTCCCGAAGTTCGTGTGACTCTCCTTTGTCTGCTGGCCTTGCTCTACTTCCTTTTCAGCTGTCTTTGTTCTAGCCACTGTGCTGCTTAAATCTCTGCACCTCAGAT
The DNA here is from genome assembly GCF_000260255.1 of Octodon degus. NCBI lineage: Eukaryota > Metazoa > Chordata > Mammalia > Rodentia > Octodontidae > Octodon > Octodon degus. The sequence continues at coordinate 3,171,071 of NW_004524684.1, read as the reverse complement.
TAAAACCACTCTACCATGGGGGGACACTTTGAATATGAGCTCACAAATTACACAGTTGTTACATAATATTAGATTTTGTTCCTGTTGTTTAAGGCACAAAATTAATAGCTACCACAGTTTGTCAGCTCTTAAACTGTACTTGATGCTACTGTTATTGCTAGTTATACTACTTCAGCTCGGGTGTCCTATTTCATGCCTTGAGGAATGAAAAGGGTAAAATCACTACAGTTCTTATGGAAATCCCAAAGTTGACCATTGCCTCCTCAAAATCTTTACTCTCATAGGGTGGAAAATGAAGACTACGTAGATTCCTACATACGTATGAATTACTGAGTTAAGATATAAAAATTCTGAATAACCTAATTTTAATGAAATTAACAATGTAATTAAAAACTTACCAACCAAGTAAAGTCAGAGTCCTGGTGCATTCACTACTCAATTCTACAAGAAATTTAGAGAAGATTTAATAGCATCCTCTTTAAATTCTTTAAGAAAATTGCAGGCAATACTCCCTAACTCATTTCTGGAAATAAGTATCACCCTGATACCCCAAACCAGTGAATGATCCAATGCAGAAAGAGAGTTACTAGTCAGTCTCACTAATGAACATAATTTCAAAAATCCTCCATAAGATACCAGCACGCAGAGTTCAAGTCATCAAGAAGATTATACACCATGACCGAGCAGGATTCATGCCAGGAATGCAGGCATGATTCAACATATGCAAATCGGTAAATGTAATGCATCATATCAACAGAGCCACAGACAAAAATCACATGATCATTTCAATATATTCAGAAAAACTTTTGACGAAGTTCAATACTTATTGATCATAAAAATTCCTACAGAAAATCAGAATAGTTGGTCTTTATCACAATCTGATAAAGCCATCTGTGACAACCCAACGATCAACATCATACTAAGTTGACAAAAACTGAAATCTTTCACTCTAAAAATCAAGAACAAGACAGGGATGTCCACTGTCACAATTCCTACTCAATATAGTTCTGGAAACTTTAGTCAGAGTAATTAGACAAGACAG
>NW_004524684.1:3163459-3169929 GCF_000260255.1 Octodon degus | reverse complement strand
CCCAAGTCTGGTTCATTGAATAGGGGTGAGAAGAGGATTTCTAAAATCCCTCTACCATGTCTTCTGCTCCCCTCTCCACCCTTCCCACCCTCACCTGCTGTCACCAGTTGGCACACACTGTTAAATGCCATCTCTTTTCAGCATTGACCTGAAATGAATGTACATGGTGAGGAGGCATCGTCTCCTATTTGCAAAGCAAAAGAAATGAACAAACCCTTAAGCCAGAAAACTAAAGAGGAAAATAATTATTCAATCTTTCTTTTACAGCCTTATGATTTACTAAGCCAGTAGGCTCAACAACAGCTTTGACCCTGCTGGGATAAACTACCAGGATGGGTGTTTTGTTTTGTTATTGAGTTTTTTCCACCTTAATCGCACACTCGAGAGGAAAGGTAGAATGTTTGTAATCACCAAAAGCGAATTATTCCCTGCAGTTAGTAGGAATTTAGTAGAATGCAGAAGACAGAAAACAAACTAGACAAGTGCCTCTAAAAGAACAGATGGCCCTGGGAGAAGAGACTGAAAGACTCGTAACTGTCTTTCATTCTGTCAGATGGAAGAATCCATGGCCAAAATCGTAGCTATGCTTCCCACTTCCCTGTGAAGCTGGATCTGATCCAAAAGTGTCCCATTACCCAGCATTGACAATGATTTGGGGAAATTGTAACCCCAACATTATATTGAAAAGAAGGTATCATCTGAAATTTTTGGAAAAAAAGTTTGTTATGTCTATCAAAATTTAAAACATAGGGTGCTGGGGAGATGACTCGGTAGAATAAGAGCTTCTCTGGCAAGCACAAGGGCTAGAGTGCAATCTCTGGTTCTGGAAAAGAAAATTAAAATATACACAGAGATTGCAGCCTTAGGAATGTTATGTACTGTCCTGCTGATGAAAAATAAAGAGTCTCAATCTTAGAACGCTCGGTCCTGTGCAGACAGCTGACTGAGGCAAGTGAGCACACCAGGGGTGCTCTCCTCCTGGGTGAGAAGAGCCCCACATAGGACTGTGAGCCCGAAGCCAGTGCAGGGTGTGTCCTTCAAGCTAAGCCAGGTAATAGAGTTCCTGTGTGTGGAAGAGGCCTTGCATTCAGGGCCAGGGAAAGAAATAACTTTATCCTTTCCATTTTATACATTTCACTGCATTTGAAAATTTTACTGAACACCAGGATTGTGGCTTTCCCCAAGTGCTCAGAGCCTAGCCAAGGAAAAGTCCAGCTGTTGGCAGGAGGGGGCAGGCTCAGGGAGGACCTGGATGGATGTGACCAGCTCAAGGCTTGTTCTCAGAGCTAGATAGTAGGCCCACCATCCCCTGGGAGCCCGACATTAAAACATAAGACGCTTGGTTATCATGTCTTCAAATGTCATCCCAAGACACATTCTAGCTAAGGAAGCTTTGGTAGCCTACCATTTTAATTAAGATTTTAAAAAGCATCAATTTTCTTAAAAAGTTGTATCAGTCTTTAAAGAAATGTAGATAGATGGTGTACAAACTACACAGACAGACAGACAGATGATTCACCGACCATACCACATTCAGCTTGCCTTTTCTTCTCCACTGTCCAACACACCATGAAGAAACCTACTGCTGTTCCTGACCTATCCCCTGGGGTGAGATCAGGTGGGCTGTTTTCAGCTCCTCTCTTCATCACACAGAACACTGGTGTGAAGGAACAGTGGCTTGCTCTGCAGGCAAGTGGATTCCCAACCAAAGTAGACTCACTGCAAGGCACATTGCCACCCTCAGCAGTGGAGGGGGTAAGAGCTTGTGGAGCTGTTGAGATGCACCGTGGGGACCAGAGAGAGATACAGCTGTTATTTAAGAAAAGGAAGGAGAGAATACCTGATGCTAATTTTATATAATGTATTGAAAATGGGAGGCATCAAGAGGAGGGCGTATAAAGGGATAGAAAAAAATGGATAGGGTAGGATATGAAGCGAAAGGAACTGGAGCCAAGTAGAGGCATGTCCTGTGTGATGGCCTTCTCTAATGCTAGGACGGTTCTTGGGCAATGAATCTCAATGCTTGTTGCAGAGATGGCCGTCCCATTTCATTCAAGATTCTGTTCTACCAAACACTTAGGTGACTGTGTTGCCTTCTTATTAGTCAATTAGGCCTTAAGATGAAAGCACTTGTCAAATGTTTTCATGTGTCATGACTGCGTAGGTACAGGTATGTGTAGTCCCTGAAGCATGATATGTGGGCTTGCTATGACTCACCTCTATGATGGTGTGACAGATACAGGCATGCAGTGGAAATGGAACTCAGATTGCAAATTTAATTTCTTTCTGGGGTAACAATATGCAGTATGTTACTTTCTTGTGGTGCTGGACTCCACTGTCAGCTGCAATTCTTAACCACACAATCTTACTGAAAGCATCAGTACTGTGTAGTGTCCTGTTTTTGTAATCCATGATATTTGGTCAATTTTGCATTTCTGATATATGATGGTGTTATTTGGAGGTAAACCCATCATAATCCAAGAGGCATACGTATGTCTGTGTGAATGTGCGTGTGTGTGTGTGTGTTTGTTTATTTTAATGGGAATCTTGAAAAGACACATGAGTACGCCTGGAAGTGGGGATCTTATGAAAGCAATATGGCCTAAATATCCTAGATGTTTGTATATAGAGTTTATAACAATACAGATATCAACACTAATAGGAGGTTCATTATATGTTGAAAAGTAGGTGACATGACATAGCCACCCCACTGGGTATGTCTGCACCCCGAAGCTTAGCCTAAAGACTCTAGTATCAGTAGATTATATCACACTCACCACTTTCTTTCTGTAGGCATTTTTTAATGTATTTTAGTACAGGGTCTACAGGGTCTTACTATGTAGATCAGACTTTAGTGATTCTGTTTTCAGCCTCCTAAGCGCTGGGATCACAGGTGCGTACTACCACGCGCAGTCTCAATGGCCATTTCAGCACACATGTTGGGAATTTAACCCCAGCCGCTGCGGTCTGCTTAAGAGGCATTTTAGTCTGCTGCACTATCTGGTCAGCCCTGTAGGCATTTATTTGAAGGAAGCAGCTCACAGTAGATACTCTGTGTTCTTAGGGAAATTCAGTGTGCGCTTAACAAAACGTGAAATCACAGTAAAAAGGAGCATGTAAATGAGATTTGTTCTCCAAATATGACAGTTGATTAGTATTTATATGATTCAGGTTTCCATCTGTCTCTTCTCTTTCATTTTGTTTGCTCATTGTGCCGATAAAGCTCAAGCAAAGTAAAATGTAAACTGTATGCCTGTTTAGTAAATAAAACAGAAAACAAAAAAAACAAAGCAAGGTGCAGTTCCTCAAATGCAAACACTTGTTCTACAGGAGGCCCCAAGGAAAGCTGTATGAGGTCAAGGATGAATCAGACGTAGCTCGTAGCTGGCACAGTCAAGAAGTCCACCACCCATCAGAGGAAGTAGGTGTTAAAGAAATAGTGAATCTGTGATACAGTACCCAAGGAGATAATACACAGTGTGCTTTCTTGGGGATTTTTTGGTGAAGCTGAGTTCACAGCAGTGTGGCAGAGGGTGGGAAGCTTGTCCAGGCCTCCAGCCTGGTGTCCACGAGCAGGGCAGGGAGGAAGGAGGGTGTTAATTTGGTGACTGGCTGTTTATTCCCATGAGCTGTAGTGAGGGAAGGAAGGAAAACGCACAGGTACAGAGGAAGAGGCTCACAGTGCTCTCAGGGGAGCCTTCGCGTTTGGATGGAACCAAGACAAAACAAATGAACAACAAAACATAGTGAGTGCCTTTCCTACCGCCCAGAAAGCAGTAAGTCATTCTTTCTGTTCCATTGAGTTTTAGTAATCCTGTAAAACTTTCTGCAGTGTATACTATGTTGTAGTGGTTTTGTACAAAAACAAAACAAAACAAAACAAAACAAAACAAAACAAAAAAAACAAAACACCAAAACACCTTTACCTGATTGCTTTCCTTGTATGTAACATATTCAAAATTTAACTTACGGTACCAGGTGTAAATGTCAGACATATTTTGACATTACATTACTGGCAACTTGAATATTTTTTGATATATGTTCAAAATTTATTTGATAAAACATAAGTTGAGAAATGTCATGTACTTGTACTATATCCTCATGGTGAATGTAAGCTGAATATTTTTTTAAAGATATGTTGATTGTTGGGTTGATTTTCTTGGCTTTTTCTTTTTTCTTCATTTGCTTTATATTAGAATTGAACAAGGGGCCAGCCAAATAGCTCAACAGATTAAAGCACCGACAAGGAGTCCAAGGGGCTGGGGGTCCAATCCCTGGGTCTACTGTGCTGGCCCTGACCCCAGGACATGCTGAGATGGCAATTGAGACTGGGAATGGTAGTGCGTGCCTATAATCCCGGCTCTTGGGAGGCTGCAACCAGGCGGATCACTACGAGCCTGATCTAGTAGTGAGACCCTGAACACCCTGTAGACCCTTCCCTAAAAATAAAAATAAAATAAAATATAAAAGAATTGAACAAGTCAAAATACATAATGATGCTAAAAAGGAAAGCTGTGTAGATTGTGTCAGGCATGCGTGCCTAATTGTCATGAGTCATTTTTGTACTGTGGGACTCACACTAGCAGTGAACCTGTTCATAGTACAAACAAGTAGTGGGGAGATTTTACCGTGTCATTGTCCATTTCCATAAAAGTTATCAGAAAGCTGATTGAGTTGTTGCCAGTTTCAAATACTAGGGAAGAAGGAAGATTAAAAAGTAAGATTGGAGGGGTACAGGAATTTGGGGTTCCTGGAAAGGAATTTGACTTTGCTCATGTATTCAAGGGGGGACTTCTAGAGAGTTTAAAACAGAGGAGCAGAACAATTCACTTTAGGTTTTTAAAAGTTGACTCTGTTTCTGATCAGTAAAATCATTCGAGAATTATAAGTAGGAAACAGAACCAGCTATGACCCACATGGGGAATGGCTGCCATGTGAGCTGGGGGAACATCACTGGAGAGGATGCAAAACAGGCTTGTTGGCGACATTTGACTGAACAGATGAAGAGAGCTAGTCAAGACCCATTTTAGGGTTTGGGAAATGTTATAAGCTAAAATGGAAAGGTTTGGAGTGAAAAGTTTGAGGGCCAGGATTGTACCAGGGTCAAGATTTCTGTTTTGGATAAGTTAAAATTTAAATGTCTGTTACACAGCCAAGCTAAGATGGTGGCTTGGTTTGTGAGTCTACAATTCCAGAGTGTGCTCAGAGCTGTAATTAGCTTATAGATCATGACAGTGTGAGTCTGGATGAAATTCTAAGAGAAAATATGTCTTTTGGAAGACTTGCTTACAACAGAAGGGGGAAGTGGGTGCCTCCAGTCAGGACTTGGGTTTTTGCAGGTGAGTATTTCCCGGTTCCACTTTGCCATGTCAGTGGACTTTTACCTCATGACATGAATCTTTCTTTACTGGCATTGCGGTGAAGTCATCCTAAGGGGAATGAAGATACTGCTTCCCTTAGGATAATCCATAGTAGTAAGCATGTTCCAAGCCTTGTTCATCTGCCTTATATACCACAACTATAAAAAGAATAAGAATGAATGAAAAGCACAGCCCCAGTGGGAAGTTACACAAACAAGAGTCCTTAAGATGGTATCAAGTTGTAACTATTCCAGACCAATAACCACCTCCAGTGTAGGTAGCTGATCTGACTACTTTTTACAGCAAAGAGGAGCAAAATAGTTTTCGCCCATCTCACTTCCTCAGAGATAATGATGCTAATGTATTCCATGCTAGCAGTTCTCTCTACTGATTGTGTATCTGCTTAATGGTTTATTTTTAATAAACTGAGCTGAGATGTGAGGAGTACCTTTTGCCCTTTTCCAGGTAACACCACTGGTATTAACATGTGAACAGAAGAAATTTCAACTAATTGTCCTTAATCCTAGAAGTGCTAAGAATATTGAAAGTAAAGAGGATGGACCTGTTCTATATTTAATTTTGAAAATTAGTAAAGAGCACATTATGAGTTCTTAGATAGCAAATGCATTAACTGAAACAAAAATTAAATTACATATAAACTTTAAATTTTTCAACAGATTCAAACACAGTTTGAACCATTAGGCATCAGCTAACCGTAGACAATTTTAACAGTTTCCTTTTTTATTATGCAGAAAATATACTCAGGCATCATTTTCTCAAAACCTTGCATGTGATATTATTTTTAAAAGAGGGAGATTTAATAAACAAATAAATTTGTGGGTTAAACAATCTCAAAAATCTAGATATTTGTAATTTGCAATTGTACACTTAATTTCCCAGGGCTGAAAATTAGCCACCAATCCCAAAACATTATCACTGCAGAGTTCAGGTTTTTGTTACTATTTTTTCACTTTTCTTAGAACTGGGACACACTTGGAATATTCTCCAGAAAAACAGACTAAGATTAAAAAGAGTAGAGGACACACTAGACATATGGTGAAAGACTTTATTGGTTATAATTTCAAAAGACGCCACTTTGTGTTTCTTATA
>NW_004524684.1:3152523-3155059 GCF_000260255.1 Octodon degus | reverse complement strand
AAAAAAATAGAAAGCATCCCTTGCTCATGGATTGGAAGAACCAACATAGTGAGCATGACCATACTCCCAAAATTGATGGCATACATGGTATTTATCACTCTGAGTGGGCACTCATCTCAGAAAGAACTTTCCTGACTATCCAGTATAAGTGGAAGATCTTTGCATACTCAAATTTTAGTAGTGTAATACTTCAGTTTATTTTTCTAGTTTTTTGTCTACCTCCTTATGATGATGTCAGTTCCATAAATGTCAAGTGTATGCCTTTTTGCTTAACCATTATAATCATAAAGTTAGGGTCACTTGTCAAAATATTTCTTGAGGGCCTAAGATGGGCAAGGTATTATTTTTTTTTAAGCTCAAGAGGTACAAAGTGAGCAAAATGAATATCCTTCACTTCATGGATCTTACTTTCCAGCTATGGGAGACCAGTTGTTAATAAAAAGACTACAAGAAACATTGGATGTGCCACCCAGAAGCAGGTGCTGTTGGGAAAAATACACACTGGAAAGATTAAAAAATATGCTGTGGACATCTAGAGTTTTATATTTTAAATGGGCTGTGGTGAGGAAGGTGTCCTATGATATCAACAAGCTGCTATAAATGACATAGCAGCAAAAGAAATTTGGGATTTGTGTAGAAAAATAAAAGTACCCAGTTAGTTAAGGAACTGTAAGAGAAAAAAACAAAATCAAAAGTAATTTCCCTACTAAGAATTAAATTATAACTTTACAAAACTCTAAGTAATGAGGGTCAAAAGTCAACAAGTTATGCAGGGAGGCCGGGGAGATAGCTCGGTAGAATAAGTGCTTGCCTGGCAAGCACCAGGGCTTGAGTCCAATACCTGGTTTGGCATTAAAAAAAAAAAAAAAGGCAAAGAACAAGTTATGCAGGGAAAGGACCGACTTCAGAAATCCGGTGTGATAACAGCGTGTGATCCGATTCCTTTTTTGCATCTTACTTACATTTTCAAGTGAAATTGATTTGCCTCATAACCAGGGAGGAACAAGATAACCCTTGCATACATCAAAAGTATTCCAGATCAAGTAATAATTTAATTCTTTTGAAAAATGAAAGATAAATTGTATGTATGTACACTAGTATATAATCTTTATATTTAACTAATCCTGGTGATTGAGATTGAAAACAGAAATTGCAGAAAATTTGGCTCCAAAGACAGAAGAAACTTTGGAATGTCACAGCAAACACCCAAAACAAAAGCCCTGCTTATTGTTAAAGTGTCCGCAATATGCCTGAAACAGTACTAGGATTCATTTTCAATGGACAATTAAGAGAATGGCGAAATAGGACTGAGAGAAATTATTTATGAAACTCATATTTGATAAAGAACTGATATCCAAAATATACAACAAGTTTTTAAAGCACAACAATATTAAAACCAAAAATATTTAAAACTGGATAAAAGACAGTATTATTCAATGTTGAGTAGCAGTTTGACTGGACTGGAGGATTTCTGGATAATTGCTAAATGAAACACTTGTGGGTGAGTTCGTGTTTCCAGAATTCATGCATTTTCTGTGTCTCTGTCTCTGCCTCTCTCTGTCTCTGTCTCTCTGTCTCTCTCCCTTCTCTACCTGTACTGTACTCTGCTCCTCCCTTCCCTGCCTCCTCTTCTCTCCCCTCCTCTTCGCTCCCCTCCTGTCTGTCTCTGTCTCTCTCTCTCTGTCTCTCTCTCTCTCTCTCTCTCTCTCTCTCTCTCTCTCTCTCTCTCTCTCTTTTCTCTGTCTCTCTACCCATTCCCTAGCTGTACTCCTCCCCTCCCCTCCCCTCCCCTGCCCTCTTACCACCCTGAGCCATCACACTCTAGCTTCTTTGACTATTGTGCCCCAGAGCTCTCTGCACAGGCTTTTGGGGGCTCTGGGATCTTTGGCCTTGGGCTGGAAGCTGCAGGATCACTTTCTTCCTCTGCAGCTCTGGCTTCAGGACTGAGCTGGGCACCTGGCTTCACTGGCTCTGCACTGCAGATTGACACTGTGCCTCTTGCCAGCCGCTGTGGTCCTGGGAGCTCAGCTAGTGAATCCATGTGCGCGTGTTCATGGATGTGTGACTCCGGCTTTGTTGGTGAGCATTTGACAGTGTATAATTTCAGCCATCCTTGTTAGTAAAATGTGGATATCTATTTTCCTTCAGGTGAAAACATAACTCAGACCGGTTATCTGCTACTCTCTCCAGAACAATCAATATTTAAAACACTGCATCTGAATCCGATAGATTGCTGCTGAGGGGAAAATCCATTGTGGAGAATGAGAGACAGCGCTTCTCATGCTGTACATGACGTCAAGTGATGCAGTTCTATGGAAATTCGTTGCTTGATATGATTTATAGATGGACAAGATGTGAAATAATGTGCTAAAAGCAGATAACATAAAACGAGTACACAGTTTTTCCTTTTGTCGACTGGCCAAAATTCTAGACTGGTCAAATCCTAGACAGGTCCACCCTAAATAGTTCCATCTTAGAAGTAGAAATCACCAACTAAACACTTTATGAAACAATGTAAATATTTGGTATTTTTTTT
>NW_004524684.1:3148847-3151528 GCF_000260255.1 Octodon degus | reverse complement strand
ATGCCCCGTGCTTTTCTGCCACCGATTTCCACACAAGTAGCGTTTCTTCTCAATACTTACATTCCACGCTAATTCCAACTGCTTCCAAATAGTAGCATTTGACTTAGAAGAAATCATAGATTACTTTTAAAAATTCTTAATGAAGGTACTTTTTAATAAAGGCAATAATATTCTTAATGTATTTCACAGTATTTAGTTATCCAGTGTAAATGTCTACATAATTTACTAAATTATATTCCAATTTTGACATTCAGAAATTCAAATATTATGCAATCGGATTTTTCACACACCTGTATGAGGAAGTCATTCGCATCATCCCGGATAAATAACGCCAGCCTCGGAGGCTCCTGGCAAATAAATGGCAAAAGCGAAGCAATTGTGCACATTCATGTCTGCTTTTGTGCGTCTACTCACAAACGTGTGCGGGCACTTCTTATGTGCACTAGATTTTAAGGCTTGAAATTCGCCACCCAGAGCAGGTGAACTCGCGCCTGCGTGGGCTGACATGTCCCCAAAGTGCCTGTGTCTTAAGGCACCAGCCGCTGTCTCCGCCGCCACGGTGCTCTGAGCTGGCTTTGCGCTCCCGGCTCTTTCTGGGTCCCTGCTATCCCAGGACGCCCGGTGCAGCAACATTCCCCTCCCCGTCTCAGAGGAGTCCACAGTGTCTTCCGGATCGTCCCTGAAATGCCTGTCCCCGACGGTGATTCTCTGACAGGCTGCTCTTTGCATAATTTTCCTGAGATCATATTCGTCACATGCAATATCCATCTTTTGCTAAAGGCAGACTCATTTTCTGGGAAGTGGAATAATTGGCTAAATGGAGATTGATTCATTCATTGATTAATTGATTCATTTAGCAAACACTGTCGAATACCTGCTCTGTAATAGACATGTCGTGGGCAGTGAAAAATGTGATTTTGCAAACACCTTCTAGCTCCCGGCAGAAAGAAAGGCGGAGCAGGGGGCAGAGCAGATGGAAGCGTCCCATAGTGCTGACTGAGGCAGGGAGTCGGGGGCGAGCGCTTGGTGCGTTCCTTACTCTGTTCTCTGTAGAATATGCTTGAGAGTTTCCATAAGAGAGCGGTTTCATTAAAAAATACGTTCTTTACCAGAATTTACTGTTCTCAGCTATTGATGTGCATCCCTTCTATTAATAGAACTCAGAGGATTTCAGAAGATTTGTCAGTGGGATCTCTTTCTGAATGTGTCAGACCCGCCGTGCATAGTTCCATCACCTCTCCCAGTCACCAGTGTCTCCTGTTGTCTATGCTGAAGAGGAAGGAGATAGTAATGCCCGCTCGGATTATGTACCTGCAGATTTGGAGTTCAGAGTCCAGGCAGCCACCTTCCACAGAGCCACCCCACTTGTCCTGGGCTGCCGCTCACTGAACTTACCCGTCCTTCAGTCCTGACCCTCTCCACGGACCGTTGATTTTGTTCCTGCACTAGCTCTTTGTGTTCCTTCTGTTATGTTCTGAGTGTAACAGGAAACAGATACTCTGAACTGACCTTTGTTTTTCCATCAAATGTCAGTTGAAGCCTCACCTTTTATTTCTTTAAAGGCCTGCGAGAAACAAAAATGTGTTATCCAGAAATTAAGCCATGGTAAAGGTGCCTTAAAACTCAAACGTGGGGCCAGGGAGATAGCTCAGTAGAATAAGTGCTTGCCTGGGAAGCTCAAGGTTCTGAGTTCAATCCCCAGTACTGGAAAAAAAAAACCCTCCGATGCAAAAAACTCAGATATAAGCCTTTAGCCAAGGCTTATGACCCTTGCACTCACATTTGCAAATATTAATAACCTAGTTCTTCCTTGTCTTTTATACACACACACACACACACACACACACACACACGAAAAAATATGTATATAACCTGACATAAGATTGATACTATTTTATGGAAATCTTCAATGACTTTTTTGGGGTTTTTTTGTGATACAAGGTATTGAACTCAGGACCCTGTGCTTGCCAGGCAAGCACTTATTCTACTGAGTTAGCTCCCTGACCCCTCCTATGACCTTTTAAATGGGTTCCTCTAATATAATTATATTCTACATAGTCCTTCATAACTACCACTTTGGGAGCTCTTTATTCTTCATCCAGGACCATCCAGCAACTTCTCTTGCCTTCTGGATTATGCTCTTTGTTATTTTCTATATGCTACGTCTGGAGGTATTAGAATATTTCAAGTTTTTATAACTAGAAAAGATTTTACTTTTAATTTTCAGAGGTATGTTTGCTAAGTATAAAGTTCAATGAGGACATTTTTCTTTTCAGTCCTTTGAATAAATAAGTCTAGTTTCTTACTCATTTGCTCCTTTTTTTTTCTTAATGTGGAATAAGATGCTATTTAATTTTGTTGTTCCATAGCTAACATTTTTTCCATGTACATGCTTGTTTTCTTTTTTCTTTACAATTAGTTTTTGGACAAATTTCATTTTTATGTATTTTGGTATGATTTTATTCATCTTTCTTGTGCAAAAGTTTCATTTTTCTTGGAAATGTGTTGCTATAATTTTAACTAAATTCAAAAATTGTACATATTTATTGTCTATCCCCTTCTACGTTGAGAATTCTAATTATATGAATATAAGTTTCTTGATTTTGGCACACAGTGAAATGCTATATGACTGATCTGTAAACTATTTCTCCTTCATATTTATTTTATTTTATTATTTTTTT
>NW_004524684.1:3147424-3148747 GCF_000260255.1 Octodon degus | reverse complement strand
ACCCAAAGTATTCCTACATGATCTGTAATGGTTGATTCACTGTGTTTGCCTAAGAAATTTAGAAGTTGAACAAAATGACTCGGCAGGAGTCCTCACTTGGTAAACACTCTTAGCCTGTGCAAGAGGACTGGAGATGGTGTGAGCGCTGTGCCTGCTCTGGGGCGGAAGGTGGCCTGCTTACAGTATGAGGGACGAAGAGGGTTGCTTCTCCCCCTTTTGCTCTTGCTGCTTTTCTGTCTTCTGCTACCTTTAAGTGTTGTCCCTGTGCCCTGCCGTCCTCCCTTGGAGCCAGCTGAACATGGAGGGAAGCCTCGACAAACTGAGCTAAATAAACCCTTTCTCCCTTAATTTTAGGCATCAAGTATTTTGTCTTGGAAACAAGAGAAAGGTAACTAAGACATGACCCAATTGTGTGTTCTGTGGGTGAATCAGGATTTTAGAGCTAGAATTGGCCCCAAAAGTTATTAAATGTAACAGAAGACATTGACCACCTCTCCTCCAAAAAGAAGAAAAATGTAAGCAGGGTTAACTATGATAAAGCCAGGATTAGCTGTCCTAATCAGGGCTGGTAGCTTCCTGTGGCCTTCAGATGTTTCTTCGTGAACCTAGTTGGACCTCCACCTTGGAGCAAGGCCACCGTCAGGGTCAGGACATGAATCTCAGCATCATTGTTTCTCACTCAGGTTACAAGAGTTATGGTTGGATGGACTAAGAATTAGTGCTATTTTAGTTTCTTACTTTTGGAGACTAGCAAGGGAGTATGGCTAAGAAAGCTTGCTTAAGTGACTCTAGCCTCTATAAAGAGAGAGAATTCCTTTCTCCCAGGAGCTTTGGACGGAGACGAAAATCTTTCCAAAACCTTTCCCTATTTTGCTTAGCTCCCCGACCCCCTTGCAGACTGCACTGCCACAGAAGTCTGCTTTGCTGTTTGTTTTCCCAAAGCTTTCTAACAGACTTTCCACACATGGTTATATTTAGCAGTCTCACCTCAAAACTGTATTAAAGCACACCTGCATCCTATATCAAATTTAATTTTGATCTAAAGTAATGTACAAGACATTTGCCCATGTGTCACTCATCCGGCAGCAGGGATGGGTTCTTGCATGCAAACAACAGACACTGCCTCTAGAACACTTCTAAATCAAAATTGTAGACCAGCCACTGACCCGACTTGTGACTAAGAAGAGTTAAATCATCTCTGATCCTTGCCCGCTTCGACTGTAAGCTGGACTTCAGAGAGCCATAAGAGAGCATATACAGGGGCCGGGGAGATGGCTCAGTGGAATAAGCCTTCTCTGGCAAGCACAAGGGCCTGAGTTCAAT
>NW_004524684.1:3137364-3147118 GCF_000260255.1 Octodon degus | reverse complement strand
TTTATTTATTTGTGTGTGTGTGTGTGTGTGTGTGTGTGGCCAGCTCAGCCACCAGGGGGCGGGGCTGGCTGGCATGTGGTGCTGGGGGATTGAACCGCTGTCCCTGTGCTTTGCTAAGTTTGTTCTAAGTAGGTGTTTTAGACCACTGAGCCATCTCACCAACCCCCATATTTATTTTAAATAATTCTTTTTGTTATATCCATTCAAGTTTGTAAATAATTTTTACACTGTACAATCTATTATTAATTTCATGTTATGCATTCATTTCAGAAATATTTTTATAAAATTCAAGAATTTCTTTAAAAATAGGAGACTAAAAAAAACCAAGAACCTATTGTTCTTCGTGACTATTCCATGGGGGAGTTTCATCATGTGTACAGCTAGGTCAGCCTCCCTTCCGCAGCTCTGCGCCTGTGTGAAGTGGTGTCATGAACTACACATGCCTACATTTATACCTGTTTTATTTTACTACCTTTAAGTAATATACTAGTGCTGTGTAGATAATGCAGTGAAAAAAACAAACAAGCATTTAAAATGTTTAACTATATTTAAATTCTGTTGTTAAAATTTTAACTTGAAATAGACAAATTGCTGGAGATTTAGCTGAGTGGTACAGCACCTGCCTGCCGAGTGTGAGGTCCTAAGTTAAATTGCTTGTACCACCCCAAAAAAGAAATTAGCATTTTTATGCTATTTGGGGGTGTAATGTGGTTTTAATGATGTGCATACATTGCGAAATGAGTACATCCAGGTAATTAACGCCTGCAACGTGACGTGCTTATCTTGTTGGAGGATAGCGAGAAGTGTTTAATTCTCTTACCAGTTCTGAAATTCACAATGCCTTAAGAACTGTGACCGCTGTGTCTACAGCAGATCTGGAAACTCTGCCTCTTCACGAAGGGGAACTCTGTCAGCATCTCGCTTTCTGCTGCCCACCTATCACCTCTGGTAACCACGGTTCAGCTCTTCAGATTCCCCCTGGAGGTGACACAGCACCTCATTTCTCCTTCTGTGTGTGGCTTGCTTCACTTAGTAAAATGTCCTGTGGGTTCGTCCACGTTGTCGCAAATGACTGTTTCTTTGGTGGGGGCAGAGCAGCGCTCCACGGGGTACGTGCCCCTTTCCCGACTCGCCCACCGGTGAATGCGCGGTCAGTTCGTTGCCTAGACTCCTGCTAGCCGGGCTGCAGTGAAGTGGCCCCGTGGTGCCTTTTTGACATGCTCATTTCCACTCTTTTGGAGGAGGATTTAGTGTTTAAAAATGATGGGAATGATCTTCCAAAAACTACTTAAGAAAGTAAAGAATAACCTTCAGACTTGCAGAAAACATTTGCAAAATATGTTGTAAAGCACTAATACTCAGAATATTGAAAATTATTTTGAAGCCCAGAAATTATGAATCAGCAAATCATTGGTAATGAGTAGCAGGTTCAGGTAATTTGGTAAAGCAGCTTGAAGGAGGTTTTCTGACTGATGCAACGGTTCTGTGTGGTGAATGGAGAGCATCTCACGGCCGAGGGCGGGTTCCTGAGTGTGCTCAGAGCTGTCCGCGAGCAGCGTGGAGCTCGCAGGTGGTGCGTTGCCCACTGAAGAACAATGAGCAGCAAGTCAAGGAAAAGGGAAAGCGGCTTTGCATTCTCCAAAATGATGCAAAAAGCCAGACGTGGAGCTGTGCTCCTGTAACACCAGGATTTTGACGGACTGATGCAGAAAGAGCCCATGCTCGTGTCCTGCCTGAGCAACTTAGCAGGGTCCAAATAAAAAGTAAATGGGGCTGGGATTTAGCTCAGGTCAGAGCTCTTGGATTTGATTCCCATTACCAGGAACACACACACACACATACACACACACACGCACACATACATGCAAAAGAGTAAAATATGCTATTTTTTTTAGTTCTTAGACTTTATTTTTTATTTCTTTTATTATTATTTTTTTTTGCCTGCTCAGCCCACCTTGAGGGCGGGGCTGGCACAGCATATGGTGCTGAACTGCAGTCCTCTGCGCCTGCCTAAGCTTGCCTAAGCAGGCGCTTTAGACCACTGAGCTATCTCACCAACCCAGTATGCTATTTTAAAATTATCAGCACTGTGATCACCTAAACTTAGCTTTCCTGAGTCTAGGTTTAATTTAGGCAAATGCTTATCTTAGATGGGATCTGTGGAAGCATCCAGAGAGGTAGAATTCTTGATAGACACCCTCAGAAGACCCTGGCTATCAAGTGGGGTGGCTGCGCTGTGTGAACTGAGACTAGCAGAGTCCCTCCAGTGTGGCCAGTCAGTCCTGGGCTCAGGACGCCCAGGAAGTCAAGGCCTTGCCCTGCCGGGTCCAGGCAGGACTCAGGCGCAGTCCCTCAGCAGCCAGTGTCCTGTGTCCAGGGTGGGTGGGGGCCTGGCTCAGCAGCCCCATGTCCGTACTGTGTACACCTTTCCAGGTTCATCCACAGTTCATTTTTATTCAGCTGCTCTTAAACAGATGTGTAAATCTCCCACCATTCTTCCTCAAGGACACCCTCTGTAATGTTGGTTAGAAAATGAATGACCTGAACATGCATTCATAGTTAATGAGTCACATAAAGGATTGTCTATTCATAAATATTATTAAAGCATCACAAACACCAGGGTGATGTCTAAGGACTCAGTATGTGGGGGCGAGGGAGGCGGCAATGCCTGCAAGTCCTGCCTTTGCTGTGAAAGAGCGTGAGAGCGTGGGAGGGTGTTGAGCTGTGTCTGCTGCTGTTTCCTAAATAAAAGGAAAAATTCTACAAGAAACGAAAATGACAAAGTGATGGAGGACAGGCTTTCATGGAGTCAGGTGAACGTGTCTTCCTGGGTCCACGGGTGAGGAGTGAAGCTTGTCCCTGTGAGCCTTTCTGGTTTCCTGTGTGCGCAACATCAGAGCATTGAATTCAATTCCATTCTCAACCAGAATCTTAGGAAGAGTTAAGTTTGTGAATTGAGTTACGCTGGCATATTAATCTGAAAAATAACAACATAAGGGCTAAGAAAATATCAGTTGGGGCAGGAAAAAAAGAAAAGAATAAATGAACCCTTCCATTGGGCCCTGTAGAGTCAGACAGTATCCTGTCCCAAGCCACTCTGCAGCTTAGGACATGTGACAGCTCTGCCTGCTGTCTCTCTGTCTCTGTCTCTGCCTCTTTCTCTGCTTCCTCTCAGTGTAGACAAGTAACTTGAATCACACCTGCTGCTGCCTTGAGTTCTCATGTACCTACAGTTAAAGCTGGGCTCCTAGGAGCAACTTTCGAGCCCCACAGGCTCTAACCCTCTTTCCTCAGCCTTGCATACATCACTGTCTAACCCTGTCGATTTTTTTTTTAAAATACAGAATTGAACTCAGGACCGTGCATTCACCAGGCAGGTGCTTGTCCATCTGAGCTAAATCTGCAGCCCCCTGAACCCTCTCACTTGATCTGCACGGCTGTTGCTTCCCACTCAGCCCCACTGAGCAGCTGCTGCATGACCTCCCAGTGGTACCAACGCTACCAGACTCCTGTGGCTTCTCGCCCTGGTGCAGTCTGCATGGGAAACCCCTCCGCCACCCATGTCCTTACCTCCTCCTGGGCACCAGTGCGCCCTGCTGTGTATGGCAGCCTTCCCACACAGATGCGCTGCTGCTGCTTTCTCTGCCTGCAGCCCATTCACCATGTGCTGCCTGAGGTGCTCACTAGCCTCTGCTCTTTCTCTCCCTACCAGGGTCATGCTGCTCTGTAATGTAGGGATTTTGCTGGTGGATGCTGGGGTACCTAAAGGCCTAAACTGACACGTACTATGTGCATATGTATCCAATCAGGAAATAATTTGCAAAACCGCCTTCAAAATATATTGTTCCCAGGGCCAGGGAGGTTGATCAGTAGAATAAGCACTTGCCTGGCAAGCACAAGGGCCTGAGTTGAATCCCTGGTTCCACAAAAAAAAAAAAAAAAAAAAAAAAAAAAAATATATATATATATATATATATATATATATATATATATATATTTACAATGTAGGGACCTGGGTTTGGTCACAGAATAAAAAAGTTGATGCCTTTTTCCACATTAAATATAACTTAAGGATATTTTCTGCTATATTATTTTCGCAATGATTTGCAGAAATAGTCAATGATGTCAGTGCTTTTAGTTGCTAAATTTTAGGAAAATTCAGAAATGGGCCATTTTCAGCATACTGAAGCGCCTTTGGAAGGGAGTTCTTGATATTTGCACACTTAGCTAATCCTGCTTTCCCTCCTGTCTTGCGGACATTGTCACTCTGAGTGTTCATTTGTGACTTTTTATTCCTTTTATCCCTAACTCTTATATAGACATTAACTCTGATGGTCATGACCAGAAAGTGTCTGCTGTTTTCAGTAACTGATCATCATCTTTTTATTATCAGCTGCAATAATCTGAGTCTAATTGCAGCCCATAAAGATGGAAGCAAGGGCCGGCCAGATAGCCCAGTGGATTAGAGGACCTGCTTAGGCAGATGCAGGGGCTGGGGGTTCGATCCCCAGCCTACCCCGCCGCCCCCCCCAGGGCACGGTGAGATGGTGAGTGAGACTGGGCATGGTAGTGCACGCGGCTGAGAACAGAAGGATCACTACAGGTCCATTATACGTAGTGAGACACTATAGACCCTGTAGACCCTATACTAAAATACAAAAAATAAATAAATAAATAAAATAAAAAATAAAGATGGAAGCAAGAAATTTCCTTGTACCTGGAGCAGAGATCAAAGTACAATAACAGCAGAAAGATACAACAGAAGAATGAAGGCCAACATTATTGTAGAAGTGTAAGGATCTTGTTTCTGTCAAGATAGCTGCTGCTAAGTGCTGGGCAGGGGGGGAGATAACTGCTGCTTTGAAGAAGTGGTAGAAAGCCAGCTTGCGCTGAGATGCTGCGCTGAGCTGTTGGTTGTCTCAGGAAGCACTGCTGAGGAGACAGGACAGCACAGAGGGGCTTGAAGTTCAGGTGACCTGCTGTAAAAGTGTGGGCGCCCGTAGCATAATGGGCTTTATGAAACGCAGCTCCCCTTGCTTCCGCCGTAGGAAATGTGGCTGGGGGAACAGACAGCAGGGCGGAGCTTCCGCTCAGTGCTCCGTGCGCTCAGCCCGCGCAGCTCAGAGGCCTTGCCCTCTTGGGCAGGGGAAGCGGACACAAAGGCTTCCCCTGTCCAGTCCTTGGGGCCCCATGTCTCGGTGGCCCCGTGTCCCGCGCAGGGTGAGCACGCACTCCTAACCACCTGTGCTCCCCTGTGAAGCACAAAGAGCTCTGCTGAGGTCAGCACAATAAATTGAAGTGGACTTGAGACCAACTGAAAGGATAGTTCTGTCCTGAGTCAAAAAAATATTCAAAATAAATAAATAAATAAAGCAGAACTGACAGTGGGCATCATACCCCAAACAAGGAAGACTATCAAGTGAAAATAAAACTTGTAGCTTCTGCTTCTTATTAGAGGACAATTTTGCTATAAATTTATAAATTTTTAATGGAAAGTTAATAATGGCAGATATTTATAGGATTGGTGTGGCCCTTGTAGATACATGTGCTTATATTTAATATGCAACAATTAAAGTGGGGTAATTGGTGTAGCTATTCACCTCATTTATCTTTATTTTTAAAATCTATGTTGGGAATGTTTAAAAAAAGGAAATCATTTCCTTGGGCAGAAATTCTTTTGCCAAGCTTATTTGGGAAAAATGATTGTTAACTGTAGTTAAGTAATGGTGCTGTATAGAACACAAGAATTTATCCCCATCTACCTGCGTCTTTGTATCCGATTACGAGCATCTCTTTGTCTTCCCCAAACCCCTTCATGTCTGAGAGCAGCTGACCCCTTGCACATTTGAACAAGACTGTGTCCCGTTGCTCTGGGTCTGTCTTACTTCGTTCAACATAGTATCTTCAGTTTCCTGTTTCTCCAGATGTCAGACTTTATTCTTCTCGTGGCTGATTAGTATTCCATAGTATAAATGCATCCCGCTCTCTCCGTGTGTTCATCAGCTCATGTGCAGCTAGGCAGTTAGGTTGCTTCCAGGTCTGGCCCGTTTTGAATGGGGCTGCTATCAGCATGGGGTGCACAGAGCCCTTTAAGTTGAAATTATTTCTGTTGGAGAAACCTCTAACCAAGGAACTACTGGATCACATGGCAGTTCTCATTTTAGTATTTTGAGAAACTTCCATACGGTGCTGCATAGTGGCCGTGCAAATGGGCTCCCAAAAGAGAGTTCTCGTCTTCTTAAAATTCTTTCTGGGAATTAATGCTTCATATTGTATGACAGTGGTTCTAAATGGGGCGAGATACGGTTTCACTGCAACCTCGCTTGGCTTCTCCCTCCCACTCGGGGGTGGCGGCCGTGTCTAAGCTGGCCATTTGTTTCTCTTTTGCTAACATCCTTTGTTCATTCTTTAATCTGACTACATATATTCTTGCTGTTGATTGCATTCCCTATATGTTCTACTTGTTATTCCCTTGTCATATCCATATTATGCAATTATTTTCTCTTATTTTGCAGGTAGTTTTTTTTTTCTTTTTTTATGTATTAGGACAGGGTCTACAGGGTCTCACTATATAGATAAGACTCATAGTGATCTCCTGTTTTCAGCCTCCCAAGTTCTGGGATTACAGGCATGCGCCACCATATCTCAATCCCTGTCTCAGTGCGCCCCAGAGGCGGGGCCAGCATGGCACACCGGGGATTGAACCCTGGCCTCTGTGTTCTAAGAAGGTGCTTTCGTCTTCTGAGCTGTCTGACCAGCCCATTCATTGTGCAGGTAGTTTTAAAAAACTCTGTTTCCTTTGTTGTCAGAAGAACGTTACTTTGATTGAATCTCATTTAGTTTTTGTTTCCTACATCTTCAGGATTTTAGCCAACAAAATCTTGCTGTATACCAATGTCGTGCAGCATTAGATTTTTTTAAAATATAGTTAGTTTGAGTGGTGGTGGGATAGCTCAGCAGTCTAAAACGCCTACTGAGGCAGGCTCAGGCAAGTGCGGTGACAGTTCAATCCCCGGCACCACATGCCATGCCATCCCCGTCCCCAGGGCAGGCTGAGCTAGTCACACAAATAAATAAATACATAAATAGTATGTGTAATAATGAAAAATGAACAAAAATGAGAGGAAAGTTCAAAATTACTAATCAAGCCCCATGCTTATATCCATATATATGTACGCATATGCGTGTTTTATTTTTGTTTTATTCAGTAATATTTTTAAAACATATTTTTTTAATTTGTAGTAATTATAATTTCTAAAAAAATTAACGCAAAAATACAATAACATTATATAAAAGAGAACAAGGGCCAGCGAGATAACTCAGCAGGTGTGGTGGTGCACGCCTGTAATCCCTGTGCTGGGAGGCTGAAAACAGGAGGATCACTGTGACTCAGATATATCAGAGCAGGAAAGATTCCTAATTCTCCTTTTATTGGAATATCCTCTGTGTGATCTCTTCTAAGTTTACAGAACCTCAGAGCTGAAGTAATCAAGAACTTTGCCACGTTCCTCTCAACTCCCTACAGAGGGCAGCAAAGAGCTGCAGCCCAGAGCCGGCTGGCCCGCGGGCTGGAGGAGCGCCTTCTCCAGCAGCAGCGCTTTCCTAGATGTCAGAGCCCGCATTCAGCTTGCTAAGCTGCGGGGGTTGTTGCTGGCCTTGTGTGAGGGCGCAGCAGTCGGCTCCCTGCTTGGTCGGGGTCTCACAGGCCACGAGGCAGGTACCCTCGCGTGTGCGCCCGTGATCCCGCTAGAAGAGCTCATAGCTTGGGACTTACATTATGGTTTTGCAAAAATACCACAAAATAAACTTTAAATTTTTCACAAATATAGATTATGGTATTTTATCAAATTAAAAATGACCTACCATTGGCATAGTGAGCGCAGGCTAATTTCCTAATGAGCCTGGGTTTGGGCTTTCCCGTGAATAGAGCTGTGTCTACATCGTCGTTACTTAGGACATAATAAAATCCCAAATCCGTACAACCGCCCGCTAGCCCCCCTGTGCCGGGTGCCACCGTCCCAGCCGGCTTCTGATTCTGAGGCAGAGTCTACCCTGAGGGGGAATCACAGATCTGCGCCTTTGCCGAACGCTTACAAAACGGAGGGACGGAAGAAAGTTTGGGCAGAGGGAAAGGCCACACTGCTTTGCGGCCACACATGGGACCCCGAGGAAGATGCTGGACCTAGACTGGCCAGAGGCCCCCGACGTCAGACGTCTGTCTGCCCCCGTCACCTCGTGCCCCACAATCAGGAGCAGTACGCTGACCACCTGCCTTCCGCCCTCCTGCACCTGCCTGCACCTGCACGCACCTGCCCACACCTGCCTGCACCTGCACGCACCTGCTTGCCTTCTTCCTGCGCTGTTCCTTCTGCGCTGGGGACTCACTAGTTCGCGTTTCACGGCAGTCTGTCGCCTGAGCAGGTCTGCAGCTGCTTCTAGGCGGCTCCTACCAGGGGACACGGCAACAAATGGATATCCTGCAGCAAGCGCGCCACACAAAGTTTATCTGAAGGAAAAAAACCACTGGAAGACAAAAGGGGCTGTGACAAGGGAGCACTTAGCTGTACTTAAAAGAACAGTTGGCAGCACCTGGAGGCGCTCCTTCAGAGAACCTGCTTAGAGAAGGGGGCTGACTGTTCATTTCTGGCCGCTAATCCCTGGCCTTAGGGAAATCTTGGGCGAACAGGTACTGAAGCAAGATCAGAGGTGCCCGATGGGAAGTTCATTTTGTTTTAAAGTAAATGAAACTGCCTCTTTGTTTTCTAGAAGAAATACTTATTTAAATCATGTAGACAAGCGGGAACTGTAAAGAAAATTAAAGTTAACTACAGCTTCCGTGATCACTAGCTTTAGAGAGACCAGCGTTTCCTCAGTCGTTTTCCTGCTGTACAAAGAAAAAGTTTTGACTGATTTTTTGCTTATGGGATAGATTGTTTCCTCTTCCACTAAAACGTATTCAGATGAAGCTAGGGCTGCCCCGCAGGTCCCTGTGCCTGCCTGGCACACAGAGATTATAAAGCTCGCCATCTTAAGGGTTGGTAGGAGCCGCAGAACCGTAGGCTCCTGTCCACGTAAGTGAGAACTTCTCTTTTCCTTCCTTCCCCTTCCCCTCTATTTCAATTAAAAAGTCTGAGTGTGACCCACAAATTGCTTTCAAAATTAATCATTTTGACACACTGTGTGGAAAACAGTTGATTGAATTCTTATTTGGTCATCTGTGATTTATTTTACACTGAACTGTCATATTTTAGTGCCTATCAAATAATTTCAAGTACTGTTCAATTATTTTGCAAAATTTGTTACATAAAAGTGCAATGTTTTGGTAATTTTAGTTTTGTCATATTTTATAGGAAAAGTCCTTCCTTCCTCATTATAAATTTTCAGAAATATTGTAACGTGTCAGTCTACTTTTTATTCCTGTAACAAATACCTTCAATATATGAACCTAAAAACCCGCAAGGTTCACGGGGACTCGTAGTGCTCCTGACTCCAGCCCAAGACCCGCTGGACCCGTCGCGGGGGGCCGTGTGGTGCAGCGCGCCCTGCGGGAACGTGTGGCAGAGGCGCTCGGGTACCCCGGGCGGCAGCGCGAAACGGGCAGAGGAGGGGACTGGCATGCGGTCGTTCCCTTGGACGCGCTTCTCCCGTGCCCTGAGGCTGCTGCGGGCCAGCCCCCCCCCGTCCGAGGTGCCCCCCCCGTCCGAGGTGCCCCCCCCCGTCCGAGGTGCCCCCCCCGTCCGAGGTGCCCCCCCCG
>NW_004524684.1:3120943-3137264 GCF_000260255.1 Octodon degus | reverse complement strand
CCCCCCCCCGTCCGAGGTGCCCCACGCTCGCAGGAGGGCTGGAATTGGGGCTTCATTTACCACACAGAGCGCACTGAGGATCCAAGCAGAGCACCCCAGTGAGTTTGCATGCATATGTCTGTAGGGCGACTTAATCATTTCGTCGCGTTTTAGTTTGGATTTTTATAAGAAATTAAAATACTAAGTTGATTTGAAAACTGTAGTGCTTTTATCAGTGGGGCAACATGACATGTTCTTTCATATTTCTAAGTATTATTTGATATGTCTCTGTAAACTCAGTCATTTATTTGGAAATTATTTCTTAAGCTTTTTCTGCTGCTATTATAAATATAATATTTTTGACTATTTTTAAATGATGGATTTTTGTATAATATTAATGGGTAAAGCATAATAAATGTCTAATAATTTACTAGCTTATTTTCTTTTCTTTTAGGACAGACTATATCTACAAGTAGTGGTAATTATAATGGCTACTTTCTCTTTCATACTCAAAGCTGTGAATATGCTAACCATTTTGATTTTCCTTGACACATGGCTAATATATGTTATTAGTATCACATCTTGCCCATAAGCAGATTGAGGCAATTGATTCCTCAATAGATTGAGGCCCTTCATGTTTCTCGCCGCCTTGCAGCCTGACTCCTGATGGTTCTTGCCTTTTCACCATAGCTGGAGAGTCAGAAAATACCAGTGTGACCCGAAATGGAGGCCGCCCCGCTGCTTCTGTCCTCAGCTCTAAGCTGAGGGCCTCTAGTACTTTATTGGTCAATATATTACTTGGTTTTTTTGTTTTTGTTTTTGTTTTTGTTTTTTTTTTGGCGGAACCGAGAATTGAACTCAGACCCTTGCGCTTGCCAGGGAAGCGCTTATTCCATTGAGCCATCTCCCCGGCCCCAATATATTACTTATTGATTACACCTAGATGTTCTTGAATATGTTAGATAATTGCAGTTTAACTCAAATTTTTAATTTTTGAAATAAAAAATAGGCCTGAAATTGTAGAATAAAAATCCTAGCTCTCTGATACATTATTTTTCATTTGAACTACTGCCCTGCTATTTGATGAGGTTCTAATACCAATTGTAATATGTACATTATGTTTCTCCCTAATTTATGCACATTGTGAAATCACATTGGTATAGAAAACAGAACAGTTAGCGATAACCTTTCCATATTTACCCAAATTTATCTAAAGATGTGTCAGTCGCTGGATTGCTCTGTGATTGATGGTTTGAGGCTAGGACTATAACTGGAAGATTAGGTCTCCTAAGTTCCACGGTATTCAGAAGGAATGAGTGGCCAGAAACTCGCCAGGCATGGCGGTGCGGGGTGTAATCCCAGTACTGCAGAGGCTGGATTAGGGGAATCACCATGCTGGTCCTGAGCTATGTAGTGAGTCTGGGCTACATAGTGAATTCAAGACCAGCTTAGACTTCACAACAAGCCCTTGTCTCAAAAAAACTTAGAAAAAAGATAATGTCCAGAAACTAACCTGAAAGAAGCAGGTAGCTTGTCATAGTTTGACAATTCATATTATGGATCTGTGTCTGTTTATACTGTATCTTTCCATGGTATTTTCCACCTCCCAACTATATCTCTTTTGGTTGTCTGTCTATAAATTCTCCTCAAATTCAACTACTTTCCTCCCTGGCCCTGCCTGTCCTCCTTTTCCTGTACAATTGAGTTCTAGAATAGAGATTACTCATAAATGAGAATCAAGTTTTAGATGCTTGAATAACTGTTGGCTGGTTCAGAATCAGCAATCACACAGGGTTATACGTTTCCAGGAGGCGTGCTCAGGCCTGCCCTGATGTTCTGGGTCCACACGCTAAAGGGCAAGGGCACTGAGGGCACACCCGAGGGCCAGCGTTGTAATAGGTGCCTTCTCGTAGACTCCTCTCACGCTAAGTCCTTGGAGAGGAGTGTGCTGGAGTGAAATGCTAGGTCTACCGAACATTTGGGAATCTATGAAACTAGGTGTGGAAACCTGGAACCCCGGGGGAAAGAAACTATCCCTGGCTATTTTTCCCCTTGACTTGCAGATATAGCAATAAACTGAGGAATAAGGCAAGTTATATTGTGCTGTCCATGTTTACTGAATGTCAGTAAAGAAAACTGTGGATACTGGCCCATAGACTATACATTTCTTACATCTTTTAATATATTCCTTTAAATTTAAGGGACTTGAAGGTAGATGATGACACCAATATGTTTTGCTAATGTTATCGTAAGACTTAGAATTCATATTATATCATGGTTGAGTTGGGTCCCCACAAAATTCATATGTTGAAGTCCTAACCCCAAGTACCTTAGAAATTGACCCTTAGGAATGAAATAATTATAGATACGATTATTGAAGATGAGGGCCCAGAACAGTTGGTCCTAATCTAATAGGATTAATGTTCGTATACAAAGGGAAGATTTGAACACAACAACCATAGCAGAGCAAGCTGCATGGTGACTGGATGGTGATGGTGCTCTATATGAGGAGCTATGGGATGCAGGGAGGGAGGCCTGGGATGGACCCTGTCCTTGGGCCACCAGAGCCTTAGGTTTCTGTCCTCTAGGACCAAAAAACAATGCAGATGTCCAAGCTTCCCACTTTGTGCTCCGTGCTTTGGGAGGCCATAGCAAACAGACCTATCCTCTAATTATGTTCAGTAAGGTGATAAATTTTACTCTTAAAAGCAAACAAAACTTACCATGGCTGGTGGTATATTGTAGATCATGAATGAGTAATTCATAAATTAATCATAGGGAACTGTTTTTAATCACAACTCCATAGAGCTGTTAGGCTACTAGGAAGGCTGGCAAACAGAATGAGTGTACTCTCTATTATTAATTTTCTTTCATGGAACTTTATTTTAACTAAGGATCAGATGGTTCAAATCATTTCTTCCAAGCCCTTTATCCTGGCCGATTGACTGATGAGTCTAAACATTTTAAGTGGTACTATTTTTTTAAGTCTCAGTAGTACTTTTTACACTCATGATCATTCTTTTTAGACAAGGGTTATTGAATTAAGTGAGCTATGAAATAGTTAGCTGTTATTGTACGCATTCATAGTGTTGAGCATTAAATCCCCATTTCTTCACAAGTTTAAGAAACTTTGTAGAAACTCAGAAGTTTCAGATAGCTATATTTAATTAATTAGATTGCATTTAACTAATGCAATCTCTGTAAAACATTGTATTTTATTTTACTTTAGATTATGTATTGGAAACTTACATTTTTAAATCACCACTATTTAAATTATTTAAAAAAATAATTTGGAGACAGTTGGGATGACTTGTCTGCTTAAACTCTGTGGTTATTTCAGTTTTCTATAAAATACAGTCCTGTTTTAGTTCCTATTCCCCCAAGTTGAGGCAAATTGAATTTTGAAGAAACACTTATTAAAATGGGTATGTGTGATTTTGGGAGAACCCTGGGGACATCGATGTGTATTTATCAACTGGTTTCTGGGCATGGAGAGTGGGAGTTTAAAAATTTTAAGACAAGAGTAAGAGGAAATGGGGAAGGCAAGTCAGAAAAGGAACGGTCTCCCTTCTAGTAAGTTCTCTCCTGGAGGAGATAGCCACAGGTCTCCAGCATATGCTGTTGGTGTGGCTGCTGGCTTGAGTCCTACTGTAAGTTAGTCACTGTCAGGTGGTTCCATGGCAAATCCTCTGCTTGCATCTGACATGTGGAAATGCGGATGTGTATGACCGCTCCTGCATGGCGTTCAGGAAATTGCTGCAAGGCCTGGGATGCTGAGGTTTGGCCTAAGTGCGGGGCACAGCACTCCAGCCCTGCCTCTGAAACCAGGCCTCAGCTCGCCAGTGCTGGCATCGAGGTTAAAGATTTCTGGGAGTTTTTCGTGCTGGTATAAATAACCTTGGGAATCTGTGCAGGTGAGTATTCAGAGCTCTGTTATTCTAATGCATGAGTTCGTAACTGGGAATGTTTAGAGACCAGTTTCTCTGGATGTGAACATCAATTTAAGGAGGCACATTTAAAACTAGGATTTAAAAAGAAAAAAACTGTCAAAGAAACCAACGTGCTGCCCTCTGGAAATGAGTGCTGGCAGCCACAGCCATGGGCACGTGCAGGAAGATCCCCAAAGGAGAGCGATGCTGACACGACCAGGTAGAAGACAGTTTTCACAAGTCACTAACTGTGAATCTTTTTTTTTTTTTTTTTTTTTTTTTTTTTTTTTGTATTTTAGGGAAGGGTCTACAGGGTGTTCAGGGTCTCACTACTAGATCAGACTCATAGTGATCCACCAGTTTACAGCCTCCTAAGAGCTGGGATTACAGGCGTGCACCACCATGCCCAGACTCAATCACTGTCTCAGCACACCTCAGGGCCGGGGCTGGCACAGCAGGCGCGGGGATCGAACCCTCTGCCTCTGCACCTGCTTGCAGGTGGTGCTTTAATCCGCTGAGCTATTTGTCCAGCCCTTACCTGTGAATTCAAATAGGAAAACCTGACAGACACTATGGTCATCAGGTGACCAAAGACTCAAGCCATGCTGCTTCCAGGGGGTCCACCTCCCTGACATCGCTACGGGGCTCCTGTGGGGTGCTGTACAGCAGCCTAAAACAAAGACAGCGCTTCTCGTGAAGCCCACAGCCTTAGCCTCCAATTTATAGCAATTACAGGAATTTAAAAATAATATCTCAAGGCAGAGGAGCAGCCGGGTAACTCTTGGCTGTGGACGCTCTTAAAGAATACTGACTTTCTTCAAAAGATTAAGGTCCTCACTGAAAAAGATGAGGCACTGACTGCTCAAGATCCAAAGAGTTGTCACACTCAACAAAACATACTGCGTGAGGCCTGAGAATGAGCTTGTGCAATCAGTAAAATAGCTAAAGGACATTTTTAGAGATAATTAGAAATATGAATATGTACCATACAAGAGATTATATTTAACACACGATTGTCAGTTCCTTCATTGTGGTAATGGCTGTTAAGGTTGCAGGACAAGGTCATTCTTTCTGGAAAGTGCAAGTTGAAGTATCGGAAGGCATCTCTATGGCACCATTGCCACAGCTCCCCTGCACCGTTCTTTAGCGCAATAAGCCCACCCACGCCTTCACAGCAAAGGGTGAGATGTTGAAGGACCTACAGGTCAGGTACAAACATAATCATTGTATATGATAAACCTTTGTATGTATTTTAAAATGTTTCTAAGGCATAAAACAAATGCATGCACGTGAAGAGGAGGAATGTCGAAGAGGCTGGCAGGTTGGGCAGGAGAGGCTGTGGAGGAGCAAGCAGAACTAATTGCCCAGCTGGGGGAAGAAGGAGCCTGAAGAGAAGGGAGGGGAGCAGAGGGCCCAGACTGAGGTGGGCGGAACCCAGCAAATCACACGCAGACACAACCGTCGGCAAGGACTTGTATGTTGGAAGAGGTGATTGCGTGTTTTGTTTTGTTTTGTTTTTTTTTTTTTTCATTTTTGGCTTGTTGGAAATTTTCTTTTGCCTTTTGACTCACTCTAGTTTTATAAGAGGCAGAGGGGTGCTTTCAGGGAGTGACTGTAGAGAGAACTAAAAGGTGAGTGTGGAGAAAGGGAAGAAAGGCTGGGCAGTTGTTTTCCAGGGCTCTGGAATTAGGTGGAGTATGAAGAAGAAACTCAGAGGGTTTTCTTCGAACCTCAGTAACCCAAGTTCTAGGCCCTCCCTTGCATGCATCTGTGGAGAGCCCTTCCTTTATTTGTGTTCTTTTTCCTTTGAAGATGCCCCCTGTGTCCTGCAAGGTTGGACCCGAAGGTATGCTGTGGCAGTGAGTAGCAGCACCAGGTAGAGGGCTTGTGGAGAGAGAAAATGGGGCTCTTGAGATGTCAGAGGCCCAAGGAGCATCCAGACAGCTTGTTGACACAGATCTCCAAGTTCCAGGGCACCTTTTCTTGGCTCACGGAGAAAGTCAGACCCAAGAGTCCACCTGGCATCCCCAGCCCACACAGCTTCTGATGGCTGTGGGGTGCTTGGTCTCTTGTCCTGTGAGGCCTGAGGTCCTTCCTCAGTGTCAGATGAACAATGCCTATGAGAGTAGCCTCTGTGACTTGTACTATCAGGAAACATCTACCCATTCTTCTTAAGGGCAGGCAGAAATTACTGGTACGAATTCGTCAGGGCAAAAGGCGTGTGCACTGTGAGAAGTGTGAGCTGAATTCTCTAGCCACATTTCCAACAGCTGTGGGCAGCGTTGCCCTTTCATCTCTGTTACTTTTCTCTTGTTGTTGGGACAAAATACCTGGCATCCAAAATTAGGGAAGGAAATATGTATTTAGCGCACAGTTTGTGGCGTTTGCAGGCCATTGTCAGCTGGCTCCAAGACAGAGTGGCACATGGCAGAGGGCAGCCGTTCACGGCAGTGGAAGGCAGCAAGAAGGGAAGAGCAGCGGCGGTGGTGCAGAGCGAGCCTCCCTTCCTCGTACCGGTGTAAGACTCACACCCATAATCTCAGCACTGGATTATGAATTAATCAGACTCTAGAAGTCTACCCCAGACTGCATGAGGCTTTGAGGGACAACTGGACCCAAACCAGAACAACCTCCCGCCTTGTGTTCTTGATTTTAAATAGAGACATCCCGGAACTTTCAATAATATGCTTACCTGCAAGTATAAAGAAAGTTTAAATCTCTGACTTTGATAGGATTCTCTCTATAAAATTCTGAGTGGCAAGTGTGAGAAAAACAATCTTTTGCTTGAATTCTGATGAAGGAGTTGAATGCTTTTCAAAAGAATATGAAAAATTCATTGGAAAGTATAATGTGTATACCTTTCATGACTGTCATTTACCTGGACAAAAACCACTGTTCATGGGAATATTCTGTACCTGAATCATGCTATATTTCAAATCAGGACATCACTTAAGTATTAATGTTGTGTGTATAAAATTTTGTTTTGAAATTTTTTGGGTTTTGTCTAAATACATAGTATAAATTTAATAAGAAGGGTATTCCATTGGTTTTGAAACTGTCTTATTGCTATGTTTGTCAATAAAATTATTTAAAAATAAGTAAGTTTAATAATAATAATAATAATAATGATAATAATAATAGGAAGAAGCTTATTCTAAATGTCCAAACTTCTGTTGCTGCAGAACAAATCACCAGGAACACGGGATGACAACACAAGTTAAACACCATGAATTGATTCTTATTTCACCATTTTCATTGGTTGAGATGGTAGGCAGCAGTTGGCTGGGTGGTCTGCCGAGGGTGTCTTTGCGCTGGTGGTCTTCCATCTCATCCAAGGTTCTGGAGTCTTCTAACTTCACAGAGACTAGACAGCATTTCATTGCTTGTGGTTGTAAGACTGAGGTTCCTGCCTTGTAGTCAGGAAGGAGCTACTCTCACCTACAGAAGGTCACTGACCTTGGAATTGACCTCTGCGCCGTGGAGGCTTCCATGTTGAGACTAGAGAATCACTCTTCAGTGGGCTAAGTCAGGATCCTTCAGTCTTCTCTCCGTCTTCAAAAAGTGACCTGCCCTAACCTGGAGTGGAACCCATCAGGTACTCAGCTCCACTGGCATTCACTGGCATTCACAGTGGTACTGGCCATGGATCTGGGGGAGGGAATAGTAGGTCTGCCTTAGAATTCTGCCTCCCACATGCAAGAGATCCACAGTTACCTCTAGGTATTTTCTATTTGATGAGAACTCAACAATTTCTCCTAATTACATCTTAGAAAACTTTTTGACATTCAAACTAACAAAGACATCCCTGGATGCTTGTTTTAAGCCTGTTCTAACAATCAAACAAACACCCAGGACAAGTATTCCATTCTTAGTAAAACAATGAATTTGTTATCCGTCTCTGATGTGACTCTAATTGCCTCCTTTGCTAATGTTGCTCCTTGTTTTTAGAGAATCTATTATAGTTTTCCTTTTGGAGATGATTATCTTTTCAATATGTATATTTCTGTAAATATTCAGCTCTGCCTTGTTACCATGAGCTGAGATCTTGCCTGGCAATTGAGCAGGACATGGGTTTATTATTTAGCATTGTGTTATCGGTTTTTAAAGGCTGTGAACATAATAATAAAGATTAACACACTACAGGGAGTATGTATCCCTGGCAGTTGTAGATGTTAATTATATTGTCAGCTAGAGGAAGAAAAATCCATTCCCTTGAACTTGGGTCTTGGCAACTTGGCCAAGGATCTAGTTTTAAAAATATCTATTGTTATTAAAATGTATCTGTTTGTCGGCCCAAGTGCTGGTGTGCCTTTAGATTCTTTTCAACATGGAAATCCAGATTAAATCTTGCCCTGTGGATCCCAGAACTTGCCCAGTGGGTCACAGAACTGCGTGGCTTAGAGGACGCACCAGAGGGTTTTTAACAGCTGACTGAGTGGTGTGAATACCCTTGCATAGAGTCTAGAGCTGAGATCTCAGTGGCTGAGCCTTCCAAAGTTGGAGGGTCTCTACTAACCCAGGGCATGTGAAATGCTGTGTTTTTGCCTCTTGGCACTTAAATGCACTAATCTCTTTCAATATTCTCTGACAAATATATCCATCAGTTAAGTTTATATGCACTGAAGATATAAAATTTTAAAAACAAAGGAAACTACATGTTTCTAGTGACCCGCAAAATCTGCAAGATCCTGTGTAGAATGTAAATACTTACAAAAATGATTTTGAAAAATAAGATTCTAAGTTCCTCAATATTTGATTTCTAGATATGCAAGAGCATTGGCTTATAGGAAATTTAGCAGTTAATATTTTCAAAATAGGAACTCTTTCCATGCAATTTACCCAGGTGATTGGCTTCTTTATGTCAGATTATGGTTTTGAGAGAACTCAGGCATGAACAAAAGCAAGGTTTCATTTTTGTTCCAAGTAGATTAGGTTGGTAGTGACCAGGGTGCTCCAATCTATCACTTGAGGCCACAGCCATCTCTGTAAAAAGTCACTCATGCCCATGCACCAGTGATTGGCAAGTACTTCTTAGGAGAGGGAAGACCCAGTCTCCAATAAGATGGGCAGGCCCTCGTGACCCGAGCCTCTATCGCTTCCCAGGCCTGACTAGCCAGGGGCAAGCTCTCTTCTCTTCTCTTCTCTTCTCTTCTCTTC
Source organism: Octodon degus (assembly GCF_000260255.1). Classification (NCBI taxonomy): domain Eukaryota; kingdom Metazoa; phylum Chordata; class Mammalia; order Rodentia; family Octodontidae; genus Octodon; species Octodon degus. Next base: position 3,128,199 of record NW_004524684.1, on the reverse strand, counting down.
TCTTCTCTTCTCTTCTCTTCTCTTCTCTTCTCTTCTCTTCTCTTCTCTTCTCTTTCTTTCTTTTAAATAGAGAGGTGTTGTAGGCCCAAGTGCTTGGGCCCAATATGTACACATAATACAGTTTATGTATGTAACTAGTAAAATTTCTATTTTCAAATTGTAGTACAACCTTAAGGAAAAAAGAAGGTAAGGCAGTGAACTGCAGGTCAGATGCCCTGGAAGATTTTTTCACCCCTTTTGTGCCTTCTGCTGCTGATTCTAGTCACACGCCCAGGCCTCCCTCTGTTTCCAGGGCGTGTGCCTTGCCCACAGCACCTTCATTCCTGCCGCGCCCTCTGCCTGTCCCACTCACGCCTCTCTGGGCCCCATGCCACCTTTGCTTGCATTTCACTTTACTGGTTTCCTGGAAGCTGCTCCTCAGCACCACGCAGTTTCTTATTTAGCTGAGTGTGTGGAGTTGCAGTGTCTTCTTTCTTTCTGAGTACCTTCCCAGCTGGCAGCTCTGCAGCTACATGTGGTGAGACTTCATTTTGGCTCCCACCCTACTAGGTCAAGCTCTACGTGGCAGGAACCCTGTCTTGTGCGCTCGTCATTCTTGCTCCAGGGTTCAGCATGGTGCCAGGTATGTAAAAAACACTGACCTAACCCTTGGTAAATGAATTCATCTGGATGGATGCATAAATGAAGGACTGTCATTTACAGTAGAGTAGCTGCAGATCTGATCACTGAGAAATGGTTTTTTTTGTAATGTTCTTGGTCCAGGGCCTCACTACTCAGCTTGGACTTGTAGCGATCCTCCTGTTTTCAGCCTCCTCAGCGCTGGGATTACAGGCGTGTGCCACCATGCCTGGACACGGTGGCCAGCCCAGCATGCCCGGGGATGGGGCTGGCGTGGCATGTGGTGCCAGGGATCGAACCCTGGTCCCTACATTTGCCTGAGCAGGTGCTTAGCCTGCTGAGCTATCTCGCTGGCCTAATTACTGAGCATGTCCATTCCCTCTGTTGAAAGCTCCAGCTGCGCAGATGCAAAGCCAGGCCGAAGCCAGCCCCCGCCTGCCCTCAGCAGCAAGCTGCCTTGCGGACCCCCTCTTCTCCCCTGCTGGCTCTGCCAGTGCCTTTCTGTTGTCAAGGAGTGTGCCTGGGAACTTTCTCACAAGCCCTTGTCATGATGTCACAGTGGCGTCCAGAGTGCACCGTGAATTTCAGAACAGTTCTCTCCTTTCCACTGTGGGCCAGACATGTAGAAGAGAAGAATATAGACAGATGTGGCTTACATGAGCTACACAGTAAAGTTGGATAGCAAAATAGGCTTCTTGCCACAGGTTAGTGCTGAGATGGAATTTCCAGGTGAAAAGGAGCAGTGAACCACTCCAGGCTGGCAAGTAATACATCAGGAAAAGTGACAGAAGAGCCCCAAGATCCAAACTAATGCTGCCCAGGAGTGAGTGGAGGGGTAGGCTCAGTCAGAGGCAGGGCAGTCACAGCAGCTGGTAGCCTGTGGTGGCTGCAGTTTCCCTGCTGTTTGAGGTAGTGAATGTGGCTGAAGTGAGAACTCTTGGATGGACAGGGCGGGGCACTGAAGTCCCTCCAGCTCTGAGGGCCCCACCAGAGGAAATGGGCAGCACCCATTGGAAGACTTTGTTGAAATCAGTAATAGTCCTGGTGGGACTTGTTTTAACATTTTTTGGCAGTTTAGGATGAGGTGTTCAGAGAGATGTTCTTCAAAGACAGTCAAAACAAGATCACATATAATCAAATTTGTAGTAAGATAACATTCTTCCAGAGTCAAGAAAAGGAAGCTGAACATGTGAACATTATCCAGTGAAGCTATGTTAAGCTTTCTTTGCTCTTTTGTTAAAAATTTTTTCCTTTTATTTTTTATATTTAGTACAGGATCTCACTACACAGATGAGACTCACGGTGATTCTCTTGTTCTTAGCCTTACAAGGGCTGGGATTATAGGCAGGCACCACCACACACCATCTCATTCTCCATCTCAGTGAACCCCTGAAGCGGGGTTGGCATGGCACACTGGGGACTGAACCCAGGTCCCTGCATTTGTCTAAGCAGGCACTTTATTTATTTGAAGCTTCTGGAAAGATTCATTTATTAGACAAGGATTCACACTCATAGTAAATAGCCTTCAGCAAAATTACATACTTCCACATGTCATAAGTCTTGGGGTCATTCACAAATACTTGAAAGTTTGTATACTTGATTCATTAATATCAAGGTTTTACATTATTTTAGACTACTTTTTAGTTAGTTTGGTTTTTTCCCATAATTTTATTGATAAACAAATAGCAATGAGACAGTTTCAAATCAAATTGGTAGGACAGTTTCAATAATTAACACATTGCATACATTCTTCCTAGTGGTTAATTGCTGAACAAGATGTGGACTTGATATTCTATTTACAAACACCATTAGAACAAATCACTCTATTCATTAAGAGAATGTAACTATATATCTATCCTAACCACATTGAATACACAGATACAAAATGGACATTCATCTGTATACCCTTTTTTCGTTAAGTTCCGTTATTTGAATATTATAGGTGTGTTAACTCAGCAAAATATTCTGAAAGAGTCCAGTAGTCCATAATAGTATTGGGTCTTTCCGCTTCACTGGTAATGTCAGAAATTGTTGTCCTGCACCCCCCACAGCTCAACATAACAGCATGGCTTTACTTCTTATATTTTGTTTTCATACTTTTCTGCTGGATGGTTAAGACCAAGATAAAGCGGGACCTATGCAACAAAAGTTGTAGCTTTTGGGTCTGATAAGGTGTGTGAAATCCCCTCAGGATTTATCCTGAGATTCTGTACCTCAGATTGTAGAACCTTTGTCAGTGTCAGCCATGTGGATGAGTCACAGCCATTGCTTGGCCAATGTGCTCTCTGTGAAAGCCTGAGAGAATATTTTCTCACCATGTGAGTCTCCTTAGGCACACTCTACATCATCGATCACTTTCCTCTTTGGCCCCATAATCTCCTTGATCAGAAAATTTGGGACACTACCGAGGTACATGACGTTACGGTACAAGTTCTCATGTGTCCTGAGTGTTAATTGACCTTAGAAGGCTAGGGCCAAAATGTTGGCTTTCCTTGTAGCCCTCCTTTTTCTCTAATTTTGGTCTGCAAACTTAGGTTGTTAACCTTCCAGAAGACAAGCTTATTGTTATTACCATACAACTTAGGCTGTTGTAAGCAGGCACTTTAATCTGCTGACTTTTGTCAAATGGTGACATCAAAACTTGCTTAGGTCACGCAGATCCAGCAGCTCTTTCCCTGGATGCTTTTGAAATCGCCTTAAGTGGAGTGAGCAGAAATGTTCTCCAGTTAGGACAAGCCCAGTCCAAACTCACTTGGTGAGAGATAGCCCATGAGACTTTCCAGTCCCTACAGCTCTGAAGCCACGTCTAGGAAGCTATGGTTCTGCAAGTAAAATCAAGCATGGAACACCCCAAAAAACTAACACATGGCTAGATATTAAGGTTCAACATGAAAGACATTTTTAAACTGATTGATAAAAATCAGTGGCCCAAATAGCAACATATGGATCCTTCTTTTATAGATTTGCTTTTAACTGAAGCTCCCTGCTTCTTCACTGTCCTGTTTTGGCAAGGAAGCTGCCGGGACTTTCGTTTTGTGTGCTAGGTTGGCAAAAGGCTCACTGGGGTCAGCGTAGCTTCCTTGGGGTCAGGGGCAGCACAAGAGCAGGTGCTGAGGGTGTGTCTGTTGGGCTCTTTGTAGGCATAACGCAGTAATCAGCTGCAGAGCCCCCGCGTGCAGGGCCCCTAAGAACTCTGCTCGGAGCACAACTCTTGGAAGCGTGTTCCACGAACGGATGAGGGGTCAAGGCTGTGACTAGTGACCTGGAATGATGCATGTGTAGCAGCACTTGCATTTTTTTAAAACAGCCTTTGGAACCAAGCATTCTTCAGAAAGCAAAATATCGTTAAGTTTTTGATGGAAAAATATGCCCCTTAGAAAAGAAATGCAACTGCCTGGTGAAAGTTGGAAGTGAATCAGTGGACATGAGAGAGAGGGATTTATGGGCCATGCTTACAGAAAGGGTGATGAATGTCGCGTTCATGCAAGTTTCACTCATAAAAAGGTAGAGCAAAGTGCACCTTTCATCACACATACAGCAGAGGCAGAGGTTGGCACGGCTCCGTGTAGCCCAGCACTCTGAAATAACTGGGAGTGTTTGAGAGAAGCGCATACCAAGCGCTTCTCCTGAGGACTGCAGTTGAGAACCGAGACAGTGTGCAAGTTATTTTATTCCCTTAGATTAATTAATGCTAGTGCTGAATACATGAGAAATAAAATAAAATGTCGTTAGCTTTGACAAGCCAGTGAAAATCTTCACCAAGAAGCTGTTTTGGTGTTTCTGTAATGGTCCATACAGTGCCTGTAGCTGACATAGCAGATTCACTAGTCCACAGAGAGTGATGCTTCTTATCCTTTCCTGGATGAACCAGAATACCGTGGATTTGAATTTGGGTGGAATTGTTGGGTGTGGATCAGGCAAAAGTGGGGCGCAGTCTGGAGAAGGATGAAGGGTTAGAGACACACAGCGCAACAATCCACATCAGGCAAAGGGAGAGCCCAAGGCCTGAGGTTACGCCGGCTTCAGGGTGAACCTGCTTCTTAAAGAGCTGGCAAAATGCACCTGACCTGCGGTGGACTCACCCTCCAGCCTCGGCATTGCGCTGACCTTCTGTGAGCAGTGACTGGATCCAACTGGAGGTCAGGACCAACCTGCCAAAGGCACCCAGTGCCGCCTACCTGGCGCTCTTGTTCACTCCCTCCATATTCTTACATATAACCCTGCTCGATATCCTGCCTTAGCCTGCAGAATATAAGTGTATACACATCTGCACACGTGTGTGTGGATAATGTGAAAGTGTGTACGTTATATCGTAATTTCTTCCATACAGACATAGATTCGTCCATTATAATGACAACCGAATCAATTGAGTGCTTACTAAGTGCCACAGGGTGAGTGCAGCACTTTATTTTCTCAGGTGATCCTTGTATAACTCTCTTAAGAGGTATTATTACTCACCATGGCATTATTAATCTATTCTTAGTCCCATTTTACCTGCAGAACCAAGGAGAGTGGGAGAGGCTAGGCTCCCTGGCCGAGCCCCTTCCCTGGTGACTGATCCCATCTGCCGTGGACCCCCGGCCTCCCTGAAGCCTGAGCGTGAGCTTCACCTTGGTGCCGGGGAGAACACCTCCCTCCACTGCCCCAGTAGGCCTGAGTTATGTCCCAAGGCCATGCCTGCTGCCAGCCCCTCTCAGTTCTCCCACAGGGTCCTCCCCTGCTGGCTCTGTGTCTGTGTGGCCAGCACCCTGCCCCATTCTTCACAGGGTCTCTGAATGCCTTACCTCTCTCTGGGTGACACGTCTGCTGCCTTCTTGCCACAGACTTTCTTCAGAAGTGTCTTCCCTGAGCATCAATTTAAATAAATACTTATCTGTCCTATAGTAGTTTTTTTTTTTATCACATTAGCCTGTTCTTTTCTTCATAGTACTCATCATTTTTCTTTCAGATTGTCTGATAAATTTATTTGTTGCTGACTTTATCATTTTTCTGTCCAGACAGAATTTCAGTTCCACTTGGAAAGGGTCTTTGTCTTTGCATTCAATATAGAATATTTATTCTGTTGATGATAATGGATTTGTCTGAATTTATCCAAAGCTTGTGCTAAATGCTGATGATATGGAGATCAACACGATAGACATTGCAATGCAGAGGAGGCTACGAGCGTAATAACGGGAGATACTTAAAATCACAAACCATCCTTTTGTCTCAAAGGATAATTTTGTGGTTGCAGTTTATAACAATGAGTTAGTACTCAATTCTTTTCATAGAAGGGGGCAAGGACAGAGGGGAAGAAGAGGAGAGGGAGGGAGAGATTCTTTCTTCTTATGCATTTAGTACAGGGTCTACAGAGTCTCACTGTATAGACTGGACTCAGTGGTTCTCCCGTTTTCAGCCTCCCAAGCGCTGAGGTTACAGGCGCGCACCACCATGCCCAGTCTCAATCACTCTCAGCATGCCCTGTCTCAGCATGGCTCGCTTGGGATGGAACCCCAGTCCCTGCATGTGCCTAGGCAGGCGCTTTAATCACTTAGCTATCTGGCCAGCCCTGAAAGGGAGCAATTCTGTCTCCGGTAAACTCTAGTATTTCCTCATTCACACAGAACACAGATGATTTGAAAGATCTCAGAGTTAGATGTTGACCCTGACTCCAAATCTGCGCTGTTTCCTCCATATGAACACCTGGGGAACTTTGTAACCCCAGCAATTCCCAGGATCTTGTAGAAAGTCAGATGTGGTATGGCAGATGGAGCCCTCCCCTGCCCTGGAACTTTTTATCTTTTTTAAACCATGCTAAGGAGAAGCCAGCTGAGGCCACTTGCTCAGAAAGCACTGCAGTGTTCAGTGTTGGCAGTGAATTTTTGGTGAATAACATGCATTTGCATATTTGCATAACTTGAATCTCGAAGTCAAGAGTGCTTTTTACAAATCATCCTAAAATTTGAAGTTTGTACCTTCTGAAATCATTTATTCAGACATTGATTTAGTTCGCATTTATAAATCCTTCCTACCAAAAAGGCTCAAGGTGCTTTCTTCACATTAATCATGAAAGAAAAATGAATCTTGACAAAAACACTGTCATGTAGATAAAGTGTTTTTAGTAAATGAAAACGAAAATACCTCTGACTTTCAAATTGAGTTTCCTGTATTTCTTGCTCTAGTGAGAAGTGAACGTGCTTGTTGCTTTGTAGCTCTGGCGTCCCACCTGCCCTCAGATGTTCCTAAGTGTGCTGCATTTGGGTGCGCTACTCCCAAGATCCTTTCTTCACCTTTAGAGGAGCAGCTGCACTTCTTTATTTATTTGTTTATTTATTGCCGGTTCATCCCGCCCTGAGCATGGGGCTGGCACAGCATGTGGTGCAGGGCTCGAACCTTGGTCCCTGGCGGCTAAGCTCGCAGAAGCAGGTGCTTTAGGCCGCTAAGCGATCTCACCAGTCCAGTGACCACATTTTATGCCACTGCCTAAGTATTCAGGAGGGCTTAGGGCACCACCCTTCTTCTCCCCAGCCTTCCTGCCTTCCAAAGGTGGTCAAATCTCCCTTCGTGGCTGTCTGCGCTTACTCTAAAGTGACTGCTGTCCAATTTCAAATTTAGGCTGTTTTTAACCTGGGTTTGTCTCAGTCTGTCGTAATCCAATA
>NW_004524684.1:3118637-3120763 GCF_000260255.1 Octodon degus | reverse complement strand
AAGCCAGACCCAGCCCTGTGTTTTCCCAGATACCTTGCGCTGTTCTTATTTCTGCTGATTCTTTCCTCTGTGACTAGTTTACCTACCCTGTATAACATTTTCTCCAAAGTCTAGAATGTAGTCTTTCCTTTAGAATACTCTCGGAAAATAACTTCATGTAAAGATGAGTGGTTAGAAAGCACTGGACGTCCAGAGAGCGTTTCTGTTCTGCAGTCAGGGTCACACTAGACTTATCAAGACTTAAGTTTTGAGCTGGAAATCCAGCCATCCAGGTTTCCCTGTGTGAGTTGGCCTCTGGGACTACTTCATGTGAGTCAGATGAAGTAAAGTGAAAGCATATTTCCTGACAAAATTCAGCAGAAAATAAATCATGCGCCTTCTTTTATTACAACTGCCTAATGTAGCTGGCTCCTTCATTAGACATACCAGATGTTACTTTGTTCTCCTTTCCATGTAATTAGATATTAAGTTTTCTTTAAAGCATATTTCATATGCTGCAAAAGACAAGAAATTAATGGGCTGAAAGCACTACCTGGAAATGCCTAAAGGGCATGGTATGAAAACAGAACAGTATTTCTTCAGCGATCAGTTCTGAAGCTCTGTAAGGAATGGTTGGCTGTCTTCACAACAAAACAATAATACTGAAATTTCCATGAAAGAAGTAGTGCCAAGGAAATGAAATTTTTTTTAATTTAATAGTTGCAGAGAGGGCAGGTGAGATAGCTCAGCAGACTAAGTGCCTGCTTAGGCAAGCGAGGCACCGGGGTTTCATCCTGTGCCAGCCCTGCCCCACCGAGCGTGCTGAGCCAGCCACCAAGACTGGGTGTGTTGGAGCACACCTATAATCCGAGCTCTGGGGAGGTTGAAAACAGGATGATCACCACGATGATCACCACGAGTCCAAGCTGCGTGGTGAAACCCTGTACCAAATACATAAAATGAAAGAAATAAATTAAAATAAAATATTAAAAAATTGCAGAGAAAGAAAAAACAGTTGCAAGATCATTGAGCTGAATTTTTTTTTCAATAACCTTATGTAGGACATTTAGTTTTCAATGTTTTATTAGTTAGTTTTTAAAGGAAGGAGCTACCATTTAATACAAAATCTGAATTTTCCCCCTAAAACTACCTTATAGAATTTAGTTGCTATTGATTCTTGGGTCTCCTCATACAGAAAGCTATACAGCCAGCCCCACAAATGTATTTCATGCTTGACAACCTGAAATACTTGAATTGATCAAAAAGAATGAAAAATGGAATTATGGTTCCCTGATATGAAATATCGCGTAAACATTCTTGGAAGTGATATTATCAAACATCTATTCTGAGATCAACATTTTGTGAAAGTACCAGAAGAAAGAAAAGTAATGCTTTTAGAATAATTATTTATATGATTAGGCATATTGATAAACTTCTTTATACAGAAACGTGAGAATCATGTGACTTGTGTAAGCTTCTGCCAAGTGTCTTAATTTCACATTTATCTTAAAGGAAAATGTCTAGAAAAAATGTAAATTAATTATCACATGAGACTCTGTGATGCATTTATAGGGAGAACAATATTTATTGAGGCTATCACCATATTCCTTAAGAAATCTAAAAGAAATATGCAAAATGTTCACATTGGATATTTGGGTATAACTCTAACATTGTAGAGTCATGAGTGATTTTCATTTTCATTTTAACCATAAATTTACTATTTTTATTGAGAAAAGAATATGTATAAGGATATAAAGATAGAAAACCAGAAATCTGTTGCCTTTAAAGATACATCTTCCTGGGCCAGCCAGGTAGCTGTGCATATTAAAGCGCCTGCTTCTACAGATGCAGGGTCAGAGGTTCGATCCCCAGCTGGCCATGTCAGCCCGCCCCCAGGGCAAACCGAGACACCCGTTGAGATTGGGCATGGTGGCACATGCCTGTAATCCCAGTGCTTGGGAAGCTGAAAATAAGATAATCACCACAAGTCTAATCTAGGTAGTAAGACCCTGTAGACTCTGCACTGAATACAAAAAAAAGATACATCTTCCTGTCTGTCCTGCACCATGGTCAGTGTCTCCCCTACCTTCCTACCTTTTCCTTCTCCTCCAAGTTGGTTTTTCTTTTTCTTTTCAAAGTTTTATTGA
>NW_004524684.1:3102634-3111712 GCF_000260255.1 Octodon degus | reverse complement strand
CTGGGCTAGGACTGGGTCTGGGGGCTCCTGGAACTCGGCAGAAAATCCTACTCGGCGGGTGGGGTGGGGGAGGCACTATGGAGTTGTGGGGGGCGGCCCAAGGGGCTGGGAGAGGGTCTGGCCCAAGCTGCGCCTGGGCTGGGACTGTTCCCGCTGGCGCAGGGTAGCAGGAAGCTCTCCGCACACTCCCAAGTTGGTTTTTATTCAGGCTTTCTGCCACACACAGGTGTGCCTTATCCTTTACCTCACCACTTAGGTCTCACCTCCTGGTCTTGTATCAGGTAACTAATCCTACCCAACAGTATGCAGCTGTCTGATTGTTTAATAATGATTAAAAAAATAAGAGAACATTGGGTATTTTCATTATGGTGTTCCCTAAATTGGAGACATGCTCCTACTATACATTTTTCTGTTTGAGGCTTGCTATTTATTTTTTGTTTGTTTGTTTATTCATTTATTGCCTTTTTGAGACAGGGTCTCACTATGCAGTTCAGGCTGACCTTGAGCTCACTTTGTAGCCCAAACTGACTTTTAACCCATAGAGATCCCCCTGTTTCAGCCTCCCATGAGTGAAAAATTAAGTATTCATTTTTTAAGTACCTGATTTTTCAAATATCTTGAAAATATTCCTTTTTAGAAGAAATCATTATGTCCCCACTGTAAAATTAAATGAACTGGAACGAAGTCATGATCCTCTATTTTCCCAGGCTCTCCTACCTTAGTATCTGAGCCGAAGGTCCACTGGATCTTCGTTAAAAAACTGTTGGGGAATGGCAGGAAGGTGGTACCAAATTGAAATTTCTCCTTAGTGTAATAAAAAAGAGTGAAAAAAAGAACTGGAAGTGACATGCTCCTTGTGTGATTCTGTATCCTTTAATGTTGAGCCCATGAAGGAGCCTGATAATCATGACCAGGTGCCTGGGGGAAAGCACCTCCTGTCAGCTTCACACTGCCTGTGGGCTGAACAATCTGCCAGGGAACCATGAGAGTGCCCAGGCTCACCCAGGTGGGTTGGCCTGGCATCGCCTCTGAAGTTTGGCAGGCATGTCCAGGCCAGGACAGAGGTCATCTGGGAGGGTTCTATTCCTAGAGGACTCTTGGATGACAAAGCAGATCAAATGGTTGCCAGTGGCAACCTGTTCCTTGCATGGAGACCCTGTGTGTGGAATCACAGGAGATAGACACCAGAGCTGGCGTCATGCCTTATGGAGCCTGAGCCAGTCTCCGTGTCATGTCCCATATAGATGAACATTTTCCAAACCCAAGATTCACTAAAAACCAATTCCCCTCTGGTTAGGAGGGTGGCATAGATGTCCCCTTAGGGGTCAGGTCCTGGTCCCCTCTGGTGCACTCCTCACCTGTGCTGGAAGGGGGGTGAATTCTGTGGCCACCACTGTTTCTATTCAAACACTCACTTTGGTTGCCCCTGCAGCTTCTGCTAGACCGCGTTCCCTGTCGCAAACCTCTGCCATCTTCTTTGGTCTGATTCTGGATGCTTGCTGGACTTGGAAGTTTCTCGTTGCTTCTTTGTCACTCTGTGAATGCTGTCTTGCTTTTCATCCTCATTGCAGGTGACTGTTGTCACACTCTGTTCACCCACCACACCCTCCAGCCTAACCCAGATGAGTGAGTCAGAGTCCATTTCTGCTTCTTCCATCAGGCAGTCCTGAAAGGATGTCCTAAAGATGCCTTTCTGTACAAAACCGGAGTACCTGGGCTTTGCTGGGGACCTGACAGGTCACCTTCCCTGGAACGGATTACTTACTGCTGTTCAGAGACCCTGAGCATGCCAGCCTAGGCCTCTGCCACAGCAGTTCTCCATGCCCACTACCTTGCCTCTGGAAGGGGCAGAGCAAAAAGGAAGGCTGAAGAGAGAGAAGGTGAAGGAGAGAATAAAGGCAGGCCAGGCACCCTTGTTTCTTTCAAGTGAGAGCCCAGGAAAGGTATCTGTGGGTGTGCATCAGTGCTGTGTGTTCGTGTGCACCTGCAGTGGTTTCCCTGGTGTCTTCTATCAGGGATGAACTGCAAGGTCCAGAGACCCATATGTCACCTCCTCAAGTCCTTGATGGGCTTGAGGGGAGGTTTCTGGGGTTCCTGAACCAAATCAGGCCCAGCTTGCTTAGGCTGCCTTTCTCAGCCTGCCGATTCTTGAGGTTGTGCCCAGGGGTTGTGGGTGAGGCTCGTGGGGAAGGAGAACAGAAAGCAAGGCTGAGCCAATATTTGTGGGGGAGCACCATCCCCTGTGCTGACCGTCTCATAAGCTAGGCTCCTGCTTCTTGACTCTTTCGGGCTGCTAAATTCTGAAGCACTCAGGTTATAAAAAGAAGTAGTGTTTATGAAAAGTTCTTTCTGGGAGCTGCAAGCTGCTATACTGTATCTGTTCGTGCACTATACACCATCACTCCAGCACTGCAGATGTGGAGACTGAGGCACTGGTTCTCCAAATGAGTGCTCCAGCACAGGGAGTGATAGACCTGCTACTGACCTCGGGCGGCCTGGTCCTGCATTTGCTGTACTTCAGTGCCACTTGAGCATTCTTCAGCGACACCTACATAGAATCAGTGGTTGAGCAGATAGACAAAACACAGTGTAGATGGCTAGGAAGGTCCAGGGTCCTGCTCCTTCAGACCAACGAGTGACCCTGGGGTACAGCAGTTTCCTTCTAGGGGCAGAAGACATTGCTCACTAAGTCAGATCAGTCAGGGATCAAATCCTAAACAGGACAGGAGACCCAGGCTAGGCAGTAGGTAGACAAAAATATCCAGATCACAAGTGCAGCTTCCCCAGTAATAAAGCCAAAACCAAAATCAAAATCACCTGAGCCCTTCCTTGGGGACAGCAAGAAGCTAATAAAAACAGGAGTGTCAGGAAGTACAGGAGGTGTTGGTGGCCTGAGCATGCAAACTTCATCTGTTTCCAGAAACAGCAGGCTGCACGCTTTCTCCTGGATGACAACTGCGTACAGCTGTGGACGCCTAGACTTAAAGCTTCTACGCCAAGCGAGCGTGAAAGAACGGTGCTCGGCATTGTGATGTGTATATAGGCTTAGCATAGCTTTTGGCTTCTTCAAAGGACCAAGTTCCCTTTTCTGTCTTTAGTGATGACCAGCTAAATAAAACAGGAGTAGCTACCAAGTAGGTGAACCCTGGACTTCCACGCTTCGCCCACACCCCAGGGCCAAACTGCTGAGTCAGGAGGGAGTGCATGCTGACACAGCATTCTGCACAGGCGCTGTTGGAAAGTGGCATGGCGCACGAGCCACACCGCGCCCCTCTAGGGTACCCTACACCATGCCCCTTGAGGGTGCCCTGTCGTCACATTCCTGAAGCACGAGCCACATTTTCTGGCTTTCCAGGCATCAAGCTTGACTTGAGAAAATGAATGTGTTACACATAATGCTCTTCTCATTCCCTAAAAATAAATGCAAAAATTAAATTCCCTGGAGATTGCATCTCAAGTGGTGAAGATACAGAAGCCAGATGCTTGGGAGCATCCTTGGAGTAGTGTGAGAGCCGGCTTTCGCCCTCGGAGTGCTAGTAGTGCAGCCAGGGCTCACTTCCTGGGCTCCCTCCCCTCCTCGCCTGGACTCGAGCAGCAGGCATAGACTAGGTCTTCCTGCCTGCTCTCCCTAATTCATTTGCTCTTCTCGCAGATGCTGGCCTGAAACACGTTTTGCTTAGCTGTGTGTGGCTCCTCTGTCCCGATCCCAGAATGGCATTACGATGTTCTCTCATTGGGGCCAAATCAAAAGACTATTACTTTGGGCATGCCTGTGCTGTCTAGAGCACCCTACATTATCTAGTCTTCCCTGGAAGCCTGGAGAAATGAATAGGCCGTGGAATGTTTGGAAGTTTCTCAAAATGCCTTTTTAGAAGGCAGGTAAAATGGAAGACGGACTTGTTTTTAAATATGTATTTCCAGCAGCTAAACAAAGCATGAAGAAAACATGTTCCTTGGAGCAAGCCATGGTAAGAAGCTAATGATGTTTTCTAGGAAGCAAGAGATCCTTCTTTCTACACAGACTGTGTTAAATAACAACTTCCCAATCCAAAAGCTGCTGTCAGCTCCTCCATTTTTTTGAAGAACTTTGTCAGCACCTAAAACAGTATTTCCAAACCCAGCAGTAAAGCCAGAAATTTCATTTCCATAGAAACCAAACAGGAAGCAATCCCTTGACTGTGAGTGTGGAGGGACAGTGCGGGCAGGGTACTCCTCCTGGCTTGGGTGAGGCGTGCTAACCCTGCTCCCACTGCAGCCAGTAGGAAAGGTGCTTGGAAGGTGGGAGCACCCTAGGATGAAAATCCTACTGACATCTGTTGAGGCAAACTACTAAGACTTTACCTTTCATAAGCAGAAACTTTGGAAGCTTCCCTTGTATCTCTGACAATCAGTTTCTTGATCTGGAAAGTGGAAATATCAATCCCCATCTCCTATGACGTGATTCTTCATTAATAGCCCTCACCCAAGCTGTGTGTATTAGGTACAAAACGATGATGGTGATTCCATACCCGGGGATTGAACTCAGGGCCTTGCAGATATTGGCGAGTGCTCTACTACTGAGCTATATCCCAAGCCCTTGGAAATCTTATCTTGAATATAAGATCTCACTCAGTTGCTCAGACTTGATTGATTTTATTTTTCACTTTTTTTTTTTTTTTGGAACGGGATTGAACCAGGTCCTTGTGCTCCCCGGCCCCTCAGACTTGATTGAAATCCTCCTGTGTCAGTCTCCCCAGTAGCTGGAATTATAGGCCTAAGCCCCTGCATTTGACATAGATTGCATTCTGTAAACTTAATTCTCATTACTGTCCTCTAGGGAGACACTAGCTAACAGTTGCATGGTGTTTCTGGGCTGCCTGGCACTGGCCTGACCTCTCTGTGTTCTCCTTGCAATAAAAAATAGGGGCAGACATCATCCTCTTTACAGATGAGGAAACTGGGGGAAAAAAGCAGCTGGTTGTGCACATCTGCACTGAGTTCTGTGCAAGCAGGTGCACAAGCTGGCTCTCTCTGGTTTTACTTGATATCTTCTGTGGGCATAATTCTATTATTCCTTTCTCCTTTAATTGGCATATATTTGTGACACATAACAAATATATTGATCTCAGGGCCTGAAGCATGTGTGTCTTAATCATTTTTGCAGCCTGGTCTCCTCCAAGCACGATTCCCAGACCCCCTTCTTATGCCCACAAAGCCATTCTGGTTCCTACCATCTATCTATCTTGTATTTTGCTTATTGAATTAAGGTTCTTACTACACAAGCTACTACTAGTTTCTTTTCTGAAAGATCTACTTCAGTTTGCTTTTTAATATTTCACACATCACACAGTAGTTATCATGTGCCAGTTTTGCACTGCCTTAACAAAATATTCAGAAAGAATACCTTAGAGCAGGTGGTGTTAACCTGGGCCCCCACTCTCCACCCCAGGAAGCTGGCTCCCACTCGCCCACCCAGGATGTAGCAGGAACATTATGGCCGATGTGTGGAGAGAAAAGTCATACACTTCCTGGCAGCCACGAGGCAAGGGTGGAAAAGAGTTCCAGCAGAGGTGCTGGGGCAGCCGCCTTCTCCCAGCTCATGCCTCATGGCCTTCCCTCTTCAGTGACACCCTGCCTTCAGCTCCTTGCCTTCCTGAGACACCATCCTGTCAGGATCTCATTGATGGGTAAACACTGATGAAGCTAAGCCTCAGGATCCAACCGATTTACAGAGCCCATCAGCATCCATGCCCAAAGGAAGCAAGGTGACCAGGATGGATTTGTACAGGCACCAGCAGGCCTTTCGGGAAAACCCTGAATCCCAACTATAGCAGGAAAGTTGACACTTTAGGGCCTATTTTAGGGTCAGACCAAGATTGTATGATTGTGTTCTAACTGTTCTTTGAACAGCCTGAAAGGTAGTAGAATTATTAGTTCTAATCTGTGCTGAGCATTAGAAGCTTGTGGTTGTCCCATGTTTGACAATCTACTTAAGAGCAATGACACTGGTGTCTGTTTCAGTCCACTGGTCCTAAAGCATTGTGGAATTTGATTGCCAGTATTTGTCATCTTTCCTAGCACCTTGATAGGGTTCTTGCATGGCAGACACTGTGAGGCAAGTCATGTCACCCAAGGAAAAAACATGGTTATCTAAGGTTGGTCAGGAAAGGTACACACTCAGGACTAAAAATGTAGGAGTAATTTCATCGATGCTGTATGTAGGTTGTGCTTTTAGCTTACAACCAATCTGTGATTGTGTAGTTTCATGGCTTCATATCACTGAGGATAGAAATAGGGAAATTTCAAAGTATCCCTAGCTGTCTTCTTGCACTCACTATATATTTTGAGTTGTGCATAACTATTTTTTGGGTTAGAGCGTCATATGCTCCCTTATGCTTCTCTCTTGTTACCACACATAACACAGAACCAAAATCATTAGCCTCACATGTAGAGTTCTGTTGAAAGCATTTATTTAGAGAGTAACAATTGTGTAATAATATTTGATTTACCATAGACATTCTTAGGATTACAGTAAATGAAGAAAATTTGAAAACCATTTGTTTTAGCAGTCTTAATTTTTACTTTTCATTCAGTTGTCAGAACAGAGAATCACCAAAGGCTTTTAGGAGCAGGATGAGGCCTGGCGTTGCAGGAGACATCCTGAGCACCGCAGCACATGGAAGTGCAGCTGAGAACAATGTCGGGGAGATGACGGCGCCACTAGTGCGCGAGCAGGCGAGCTGGGCGCCTGGCTGGCACGCTGCCCGTTTATCTTCTGAAAGCTTTTGGGCTCTGTACTACTGAGTCAGGACCAGAACTAGGAAGAATGAAAATCCTAGGAGAAAGGGAAGGAGATAAAACTGAGATAGGGTCAGTGATCAAGAGCAACGGTAAGGAATATAAAGGTTCTCCAGATGAGTGGATGTGATCTGCTTTTATGTTCTCGTGAGTGGTGGCTGTCTGCAAGCCTGAACTCGGACCTTGAAATTGTGACTGTCACTTATGAAAGCTGCTGTTCACACATAACATGTTTCACACCCGTGCAGTCAGGACAAGACATCCTCCACGTTCTAGGCTCTCCAACCCATCTTTATCTTCCTGGTTTGATATTCCTGGGTCCAATAATACACCCTTAACCCATTCATGACAGATATCACAAGTTTTGATCTTGCATGGAATTCATATATGTTACCTAGAAAAATTAAATGAATAAGAACTCATGGAGAAAGAAAATGTACTTATGTTCCATTGTCATGGGTAGCTTTTCTAAGTGTGAGACAGTAGACTTTGAAGGACATTCATTCAGTTTAGAATCAGTCTTTCTATTAAAACCCAATGGACATAAAATCTTCCATTTTAGCACTGTAATTTAAAGTAGAAAACTTTTGATGATACTTTTATTAGGTGGGAAATTGCAGCTAAGACCAGTATATAAACTTAAACTAATCAAGCAAGCAAAGTAATATACCAGATAAATAGAGAATGAAAGAAGAAAATGTTGGAAAATTACCACATGTAAGTTTTGTTCTAATTAAACTAAAGTAATCTACACTGCCTGCATTTAAAACCATCATGGAGAAGACTTAGGGACATATATTGGCTCATAGGGAGCTGTGATTGTGAGACAGTATTAATTTTATATGCATTTGGTGACCAACCAATGTGTGTATACAGTAGATAGATAACAAGGAAAGACAGGCCCTCAATCCTAAAGGCGGGAAAATGTAGGCAAGAAAGGAAGACTGCTCTCAGGCTAAATGAAAGCGTTTTATGCTTTGAACACTAGAAATCACATAGATAATCAGGACATTGTTGTTACATCGTTGTTGATGGAGCTAAGATTTGTTGCCTGTGGGGATTCACACCTCACCTGAGAGGACATTAAGAATTTGGTAAGGTCAGAAGACAAGTTGCTCATTATATAAAATAAAAGCATTCAATTTTATTACTTCAAGAAGCTGTCATTTATTTTAGAAATGAAAGGTTTTCTTAGAATGCCATATAAATCATACTTTGTTTAGAAAATGTAACTCATAACAATAACATCCATTTAAGTTCATATCTCTAAGAAAAAGGAAGGTGGCAAAAGTACCCTAACCTTTTAGGTTAATGATCTTCTGACTGTATATTTACAAATTTGAAATACTTCTACAGAATTAAGTCTAAGATAAAAGTAAAATCACTCTTAAAAAAAAAGATAAGGTGGCCCTTCAGATGTGTGACAGACAGGAGCAGAGCTGCAGAAATAAGGGCCACCTTGGGGATGGCCTGTCGTGGGGCAGCAAGACACCAGCCAGCCTTGAGTCAGGGTCTCCTGCAAATTGTTGGTGAAGACAGATTTCTGTGCAATCTGCCTTGACTGTGGACTCAGTGTATGGATTATCTATTGGCTTTGGGGCAAAAGAATAGGAATCAGATGTCCCACTAATATTAGCAAAACAATGGAGTGCGTGGCTATTTTCAGGAGAGAGATGGGAAAGAAACGAAGAGGGTAAGGTATGAAATTGGCCACGATGTAAGAGACATTATATTAAGCCATGTTTGAAACCGTGAGGGTTAGACGAGTGAAGTAGCAGTGGGGAGCAGATAATAGAAGGGCGCAAGTGAGAGGCTTCGGTGGCGTTTTATAGACAGAGGACAGTCCTTCATCAGCAAAGCCCAGGTGGTCTCCTCTGTCTTCTCCCAGTATGTGCCACAGTATCTGGAATGTTAAAAAACATCATTTGCTACATCCTATACCTGAAAAAGGCAATGGGAGACCGCAAAAGGAGAGTGTTGTACAAGAAGTCGAGACTACTGAGGGAAGAAACTTGGAACCGAAGGCTGTGGGCCTTTCTGAACAGAGAATTTGTGGCCGTGGTGGGCGAGCTGAGTGACAGTCCCTTAGGATGCTGAGAGTGTCAAAGCTCTCCTCTTATTGGAGACCTAGAGATGCTGAGAAACTAATTACAGCATTATAAGATAGGATAAATACTGAAAGTATGGGGCTAAAGCTAAGGATTTCATGGGGTTTTTAAACCAAATTTATTCATTTATTTGATACAGGAGTTTACTCTGCAGCTCACACTCATAGTGATCCTCCTGTTCCAGCCTCCCCAG
>NW_004524684.1:3089289-3102386 GCF_000260255.1 Octodon degus | reverse complement strand
GCATGTTGTAACAGGGATCGAACTCCAGTCCTTGTGCTTGCCAGGCAGGTGCTTAGACCACTGAGTTATCTTCCCAGCCCTCATGTTCTTACTAATATTGTCATCACCAAAACCTATGATGGAAACCATTTTTATTTTAAAAGGATATCTTATAAAAAATTATAATTTATCATTATGACTAACACTGTCTTTTTTAAATTTTAAGATATAAAGTTATTGTTTATCTTTCAATTATTATTTTCCTTGAAATACTGCATATAATCATGTTCACATAAATGGGTACAGTAATAATTAGAATGATTTCAGAGGAGGAAAAACATTTCTGAGTATTCTTAAAGCAGAAAGGAATTCACTTTCGAGGCATGTATAGAATTTAAAAATTATATTTCCCCGGCTAGAGAATTGAGAAATAGGTACAACAAGCCAGCACATGTCTTGCAAAAACCCAGGGAATGTGAACAAAACAAGACAGCCCCGGATTTCTGAATTCTTTATTTGGCATAAACTCTCTATAGCACATAGAATAAAAATTGCATCTAGTCAGCAAATGTGGCTGGTTCGTTGTCAGCAGTGAATACCTTGAGAAAATCAAATTATCAAGCAGAGGGCTGTCCAAAATCTTAATGCTCTGTAGGGCTGGAGGGGAAGGCGGGATCATTCCAGGAACCTGACCCTGAGGGCTGGGTTTGCCTTGGAGCACTGCGTGGCTTCAGGAGTTCAGAGTAACAGAGGACGCGTTATTGGAGAGGAGCCCTGCTGAAGATGGATACGCATTAGTAGAATCCTGGCTGCGCTCTGGTCTTCATTTCACTTCCATTTGCTTTCTGAAAGGATTGTGAATAAGAACCATGCTCTCTAGGACTGCACGTGTCATGTGATAATTAAGATTAAACTTTAGGTTATACATTAGGCATTTGGGGTGCATTTGCTTAAATTGTTATTACTGTGGAATGACCATTAGACTCAGGTAATGACGTGACTGTCACTTACTGATCTAGAGTTATAAGAAACAATCAAATATGTGTCTTCCTCTCCACAGGTCATGGAGAACTCTTGGGTGTTGATGAGCTCTCCCCTCAGGTTCTGACAGCTGCCTTAGTGGGGGGGGCACTCTTGGGACCAGATAGTGTCACCCATGTCACTCTGCCTGGCACACAGCAGCAGCCAGAGAGGGACAGCTGCTAGAGAAACCACAGGTCTGGGGAAGACCAGCAGGTGTGTGCTAGAATATTCTGCTCCGTCTCTCTGAGTCACAGTCTTCTCACCTACTTGTGGAGAAAATAGTTTCATCCTTGTGAACTCCGTAAAGACTGTACCTAGGACCGTGGAACATACCGTGGTCCTAACCAGTGCCTAACCTCTCACCTAATCAGTGCAGAAGGCGTGTTAATCCCTACAGTCCTAACTATTAGACTAAGCCAATGGGCAACTAAAACAATATGGCTGGAAATATATGTTACTTTTTAAAGTGCAGCAGCACAGAGCCGGCTGCTCAGGTGAGCGAGCTTCGTTTCATGGGGGCTCTGGGGTCCACGCTGAGGACCCAGCTGTGGGCTTGCTTGGCCTTCTTCCTGCTGTGTCCACACGTGGCCATTGCTTTTTCATATGCTGCTGGTGGCTTTGCTTGTTTATTTGTATTTTCAGTCCTGATGCTTGAGCCCTGGCTCCTTTCAGATTTTTTGTTTTAATTTTTACTTTGAGACAGAATCTTTTTTTTTTTTTTTTTGATCCAGGGATTGAACTCAGACCCTTGTCCTTGCCAGGGAAGCACTTATTCCACTGAGCCATCTTCCCAGCCCCGAGACAGGGTCTTGTCAAGTCACTAAGTTGCTCAGGCTGAGCTTGAACTTGGAATCTTCCTGCCTCAGTCTCTCAGGATACTGTCATGTGCCACCACAGCTGGCTTCTCTGCCTCTTCTCTAGAGGATACCAGTCCTAGGCGACTATGGCCCCATCCATATGACTTCATTAACTTTAAGTACCTTTTAAAGATCCAGTCTCAAATTCAATCATGTTGGGTGCTAGGGCTTCAAAGTATGAATTATGAGCTACACAATTGTGTATGTAACCGGATGCTAGTGTGAAAATACAGTTTTATGGTTGGAAGGCATCTTGAGAGAACGCATTCACTCCCTAAGAACTCTTCTGTTCTTACATAAAGATTTTACGTAGCACATAGTCTCAGTTTTAGCTGAAATGGTCTTGGAGACTACAGTGTCTGGTGAATTCCACTGCACAGAAAGGGAGATATAATTCAAAAGCAGGGAGTCCTCAAATGTGCAGCATAATAAGTCCCTGGGTCACCTATGTAAAAGGTAGTCTTAGGTTCTACCCTGACCATTTATGTTATTGCTGAATATTATTATTGAAATATATATATATATATATATATTCATCTTTCTGCTATAAAAATACTACCACCAACTTAGACACTGACAGCGGCACAGATTATAATGACCCAGCTTTGGAGTTCAGAAGTTCAAAATGGTGATAGGCACTGAAACCTACTGTAGCCAGGTTTCCTCCTTGCAGAGATCTAGGGCAGAACCCTCTTCCTTCACCTCTACCAGCCTTCCCAGGATCCTTCCTTCCTGTGTCCCAATCTCTCCCTCCATCCTAGGAACACAGTCCCCCGACTCCGCTTTCCTCGCCCACAATCCTGGTGCCTCCCTCTGGTGAGAGCTGATGGGTTCCACTCTGCCACTTAGACAATCCCGAGTCGTATTTCCTGCTCAGTAGTCTCAATTTTATTGCAAATGCAGTGTCCCATCTGCCAAAAAAGGGATGCATTCACACGTCCCTGGGATTAGCACCTGAGCATATTTGGGCAGCCATTTATTCTGTCTACCACAAGATCTACTTGAGATGATTCCCCTCCCTTGTTGGCTACCAGTGGACGCCTTTCCTGGACAGCAAGATTTCAGGGAGCCACAGGGCGGGGCACGTACCATCTCCAGCCCTCTGCTCCCCTCTCGCCCATTTATTCCATCACTCCTCCCTTGGGCACATGTACCTGCAGGCAATCTACCAGGCCATATGAATCACAGACAGGCTGAACATTTTTAGCTAATACATAAACTGTGTTTCACAAATGAGGTGCCGTGTAATTTTTTGATATAATGTAATGGTTAACCAAGCTGAATATAGCGACCTCTTCCACATCCATCATTTGTTCTTAGGGAAATATTCCATCTCCTATACTCTATGTTGGTAAGATATACAGTACATAATCATGATCTGCCGCCACCCTACTGTGCAGTAGCCCAGAGCTCCTTACTCCTGCTTGGTTATAGAAAAGTGTGAAATCTTGACGTTTTTGACTGGAGATAATTATTTTAAGTGAAGAACAAGCGCTCCATGAGCTCACCCATGTCTGGAAGCTAAAAATTCTGATCTCATAGAAGTTGAACATAGAAGAAAGATTACCCAAGGACAGACAGGAATGGAGTAAGATTGATCAATAGGGACTAAGTTATGGTTAGACAGAGGTAAGGCTGAACTTCAAAAAATGCAATTACTTTCATCATAAACCTTAATGTAAAGGAAATAAAATGAGCAATATCATAAAAAAGGTGAACACAGCTCATAGAATTGCTCATTCAAACAACTTTCAAACAGCCAGCCAGACCTCAGTATATTGAGGCTGTCATAGAAGAAGTGATGTGTGCCTTCCGTGGGCTAGAACAGGTGGCAGGATTTATTTCCAAGAAACTTCTCCCCGGGCTAGAGGAACACAGGTACTGGAGTCTGAGAAGATGTGAACATGGGTTATTTCA
This sequence comes from Octodon degus, assembly GCF_000260255.1. Lineage (NCBI taxonomy): Eukaryota > Metazoa > Chordata > Mammalia > Rodentia > Octodontidae > Octodon > Octodon degus. The sequence continues at coordinate 3,098,610 of NW_004524684.1, read as the reverse complement.
GCAGATGGTGAAAAGAGCAATTAGTCTGAGCATACAGGAGACAAAGTGGCAGGCCTGGAGCGCCCACGGAGGTTCTCACGGTCTCCCTCCTGCCATAGCTCCCTTCACAGCCGTGGCAGAAGGGTGGCAGGAGGGTCCTGGAAACTGCTTGGTGTTTCAGGGACAGAGTCTAGATTAGAGTGTAGATTCCACACCTCAGGTGAGTGGGCATCTGATGAGATTGTTTTTACTTTGTACAGCTGAAGGACAATAGGAAAGAAGACAAGGGGAAGCGCCTTCTAAAGAGGATGCTCTCTTTTGTGTCCCTCGGGTAAAGGTAAACAGTAAGAATGACAGCATATGTGAAGCCTCTTAGGAAAGAGCCTCTCTCAGGTAGGGTAGGGAGCCATGAAGAGGTGTCAAGGAGGGAGTGATAGGCAGTGAAATAGAGGAAGGCTGGGGCTAAGCCTACTACTTTGTCCAGAAACATGTCTTCCTTTGCTGATAAATGCACCGCTCTCTGAAGTTCCTGTGCTTTGAAGGCTTATTTGGGGTGCTGTGTCTTTGCTGCGTCCGAATATCCTATAGCCTGGTTCTGTGAGAGCCCTGCCTTTCTTGTGAAGGCTGCAAGAAACAACGGGACAAAAATAAGCTTGTGCATTTCAACTTGTTGCACACCTTCTGCAGTATGATCAACAATCAGGTAATTGATATTTTGATACTTGCTTCGAATGATGTCAGAATAGCTGCTGGGTGACTTGACTGATTCCCCTTTTCAGTTTGCTTCCTGCAGTTGCTGCTGCCTCACTGGATTCTACGTAGTGCAGTAGTAACAACCCTTCCTAGTCCTGTGCCCTTCAGCCAATTTCTAGAGAAATCACACCCATGTTGCAGTCACATGACGCCACAGTGATGGTGGGCCTTTAGACTTTTGGCAGATGCTCTCCCGGCTTCTGGACACCCACTGCTGTTTGCCACCCATTCTTACTCAACCAGCACAGCACCATTGTCCACCTCCGGAGTATTTGGTACAATAATCTTTCCATTATCAACTCCTGGCTAGTCTCACTCTGTTTTATACGCCATCAGGGCATCCTATCTATTCACTGAGAACCAGCTAGTGTCAGATCCTTCTATTGAAAATGCCTATTATTTTAGGCTGTTAACAACCTTTTGTTTGCAAACATTTCTTCATACTTGGCATCTAATTACACGCTGCTCCAGCTAGCCTAATACTTTGTACTTGTTTGCTCAACTGAAATCTTAATATTGATGATTGCAAAGCATTTTGAAAACATTGGTGCATAGAACCCATTGGTTATTTCAATTCTGTTGCCATAATTGGATGTTGCACTAATTAGGAGGAAAAGAAAGTTTGTTTCCACGCTTGTGTTTGTGCAATGCAGGGAAGGTGAGTGAGATCATGGGAAGCTTTTGGAGATCTCTGCCAGGTGACAGGTATGTGACGAACTTTCTGACTTTCAAAAGCACATCTAAGTTAAAATAGGAGGCACCAGCACATGTCAGCCACACTATATTTAAAGTCCTAGGTGGAGTTTCAGAGGGTAGCAGATTTAGGAATAAAACATATTCTATGGGAAAAGTAGAAAATAGATTCATTGCCGCTGCAGAAACTTGATAAGATTGTAGACAGACAGAGGCCTCTGAGAGGCTTTATAAGCCTTCTATTTATTTGATCATTATGTCAACTAACACTGTGCTGTAGCTTCATTTCAGAATTAGGTTCTTGGTAAGGTAGATATCCAGAGAACTTGAAAAGGTATTTCACTTTTAATGTGAGCATTTTTAGTTGCCAATTAGGTTGGTGTTTCCAAGTTGAAAAATGACAGAAATGCTCATTTATTTTTTTATATTAGTTATAGAAACTCATTATTTTCAGCAATAATTTGCAATTGTAAGTGTTTTTCTTTCTTTTTTTTTTTCCAGTAGTGGGAACTGGACCCACGCCTTTATACTAAGCTACACCTTCAGAGCCTTTGCTACACTTCTAGCATTTATTTTTGAGACAGGTTCTTACTAAGTTGCTAAGTCACCCCAGCTGGGCTTAAGCTTCAATCCTCCTGCCTCGGCATGTGCTGCACACCCAAGGTCAAGGACCTCTGCGTAGACTGATGTTCATTTTTTATTTAGTCATTTAAAGTTTTTATTTAACATTATGAATATCCTATCACCTGAAAGAGCTTTGTGCTGTTTTGTTTTTAATCTAAAAAGAAAAACAATGAAAATATATACTGAATATGTATTAGGTAGCTGATCTAATGGAAAGACATGAGGTTACGATGCTCTGAAAGGTTAGAAGGTTCTAAGTTATTAAGGGGAGTGGCGGACAGTTTAGCTATCAAGAGAGTCCCGGTGATACTCCTGGGCTACCGAGCATGGAGCAGGGCAAGGTACCTGCCCGGAGCAGTGTGTGTGATGCTGCTGACTGTGCTGGGGAGCTTGCCTGAACTCCCGGTGTACCTGTTACACTAATTACCAGCGCTAATCATAGTAGTGATTCCATGATGAAAAATGTTTTGTTACATGATTCTCATGTTTACTTTTGTTATGCTATTAGTAGCTGTGTAGGATTCCAGTGGGGCATGGATTAAGAGGAGTGAAAAGCAAAAATGATACTGACAATGACAATTGCTGTATTGATATAAACTATTTAAAATATTTATATTACAGAGGTCAATACAAGTGGTCTCACTTGAGTGAGATAGCACTACTTGTCACTTTAATATATTTATCTTATTCAGTTTTGAAATTTTATTGTATTTAATTTGTAGCTTTGTTGTAGTTTGAAGTCATAAAACTGGAAGGAAAGAAAAACAATTTCCAGTTTACATTTGCATATATTATGTAATAATATCCTCAATAGATTTGAAAAGAGCAGTTGACAGTTGGAGGAATTTTCCTGCGTCAAAAAGGCTGATTGCCATTCATTTGAAAAACACTGAACTAGACATTTTAATAGGAATGAACACAATTTTAAGTATTTTTGCCAATTTAAATTATTAAAGGTTAAAAATTCAATAATTCTAAAAGAGGAGTATGCTATGAAACTGTTGTCACTGAAACAGTTTTCTCCTTGAGCCTGTTTTCGGAAATTTCCTAGAGAGAGAGAGTAGGATGTGAGCGATGTGCACAGCATGAGATGTACCACTGGTGCGCTGGGGTTGCAGTCTAGGCTCTGGGCCACCTCGGGCTGCTGGAGGGTGGCTTCCTCACGCGGAGAGTGATGCTCGCGCTTCTCCTGGGAGGTGACTGTGAGGAGAAGCCGGCGTCCTGGGAAAGCGGCTCCCCTCCGTGCGCCTCAGTATTCAGTGCCCTCCGAGCTTCTCTGTCACATGCGGAAAGGGCGCTGTGTATTCCTTCCTTCTTTCCCCCTAGTCGTCCACTGGGATTGTAGCAAATGAAAGAAACTGGGTGGCTTCCCCTGTGAGGTTGCGCTTCAGATGCAGAGCTCGGGGCCCACGGGGCCACTCAGCCCGGGACAGGGAGGCGGGGGAAGGCCAGGAGGGTGGTCTGTATGCCACAAGACACTGCGTGCTCTGCTCCTTAGAAACACTCCCCGATACTCCTCTCCAGGTTACCTGCTCTTTGCACTTTCTACCTTTCCTCTGCTACACCGCCTGAGTTCTTCCTCTCAGAGGACCTTTTCCAAAAAGAGATTTGATTATTCATGGTAATGTACCTAAGCCTGGCATGCCCCTGCTGTCCTTTCTGGAAGGACCGAGAGAATTATATCAAGACTAGTGTTGCGGAATCCTAGATCACCTTTTTTGCTTGATCAATTAACTTGTGAGAAGCTCTGTTTGTTTCACTTATTTTTGCTTTGGAAATCTGGAAAGCCCTACCGTAGTCTCTGACACATAGTGGATGAAGACTATAGGTGACAATTAGTTAATAATAAAAAGCAAGCAATTCTGGAAGCTTCACATTTGTTAGCTCAGCCTCAGTACAACCCAGTGGGGCGCTGAGCACGCGTGGAGCACTGATGTGGTCCTGGAGATGAGGACACTGATGTGCAGAGAATTGATGAAGCTGGGTAGAAAGCACATAGCGAAACAGTGGGGCGAGCAGGAGGCCCATGTCCAGCACCTCGGCGCTGCAGAGCGGTCGCTCAGCACCACTCCTCTGATGAAGACAAGCCCTGGCATGCCAGGCCATGGTGCAGCCCTAGAACATCACATGAGAATTTTCAAAAGGTTCCCTTCCCAAAGACAATTCTCAGTGTTGGTCTCCGACCAGGATAATCTGCAAATGCAAGGGGCCTATGGTGCATGCGAGGCCTCCTGCGCTGCGACTCCCTGCTTAGGGCACAGTGACATCACCAATTGCGAAAGGCACAGCTGGATGTTTCTTGGAATCTATGCTTGCTAAGGATAATTACTGAGAAGAGGTAAAAAGAAAATAAGGTAAAATCTTATTTTCATACAAAACCAGCCCAAGTGTACTTACTGCGAAACATCTCCAAAAATATATGCATGTGAGACTGATTTAACTGTGTTCCCGCGTTTCCGCTGTGTGAGCACCGCGGGTCTACGCCGCTCCTCGCCCTGCACCACTCTGGGAAACGAGCGCAGGGTCCCGCCAGGACACCCAGCCAGGGCTTCACTTCCCACCCCTCCAGCTTGGTTCTGAAGCTGCCTTTAGTATGAGGACTGAGTTCCCAGTACCGGCCCCTTCTGAAATTCCCATTCAAGGCTAAGGCGTACCACCTTTGATCCTCCCCTGATCTGTCACTCTGCTCCTCGGAAGTCCTGTGACCTGCTCGGCAGTGAGACGTGTTTTTCTTTGCAGGAAGCATGTTTAAAGGATTCCTGGTGAAATGACTGGCATCGTCATGGCCTCTCATTGCCCTCGGTCACCACAGAGTGATCTTAACTTAGCTCTGTCTCAGGGTCAGTTGTAGCAAATGTTGCTGCAGATTATGACCCGCCGCTGTGCTGCGTGAGGGGAGTCCGGGAAGAAAGCGTAGGCCGACCTCATCGTGCTGAAAGTCGCATCAGACTTCCCGAGTGCTGAAAGCCTCACACGGGAAGCCCGCCTCTGACATTATGAATGAATATACTGACACAGAAATGTTAACTTTAAATATAATGATAATAAAATCAAATACATTTGTGTTTACCGTGTATGGGTTTTTCTCTAAGAGCCCCAACTTCATGGGCGTGCCATTGTGTTTAGGGAGACAGGGCGGAGTTGTGGAAGCCTGAAATCAAAACAAAATTCCAGCTTGGTCTTGATCAGGGAAATTCACTGAAGCGGATTTTAAAATTCATTCAGTTAGATAAGAATGATGGCAAAATGAGTTTGTGAAAGAGAAAAACAAGATCAGTGACAGCAGTCCCGCAGTGTGGAGTTTAGAAGTTTTGGTTTTTTGTTTTTTTTTTCAAACTCTGGGATGCACGTTTTTAAAAGTTGAACGTTCAGATGAGTGAAAGCAGTTTTTGGTGCTCTGAACACACTTTCTTTGTCGTTATTATCTGCAGTATAAGTGGAATAGATGTGTTCTAAGATGTCAAGAAAGGATTCAGTAAAGAGAATTATCAATGCTAATTAAGTCATACTAAATTGTGGGGGAAAAAACATGTGAATTCTGGAGTTTCAGGGTGAAGGAAAGAAAAAGGTTGGCAAGTCTGTAGGACATTAATAAACAAATTGACAATTGTTCGGCCAATAAGGAGAGATCAGAATATAAGGAGACTTTTCAAAAGAGGAAGCAATTTACTTAGGCCCTTTCAGGCTGCTGTGCACAATAGCCAGTGCAGCTAGACTATTAAAACTTGAAAACAAGAGCGTGTAAATCCGGTTTCGGGCTTCCTAGGTGTGGGGTGGACGCTGCCGCAAGGCCCTGTGCCCTCCCTCACTCTTGTGTCCCTCCGTCACCTCAGCTGTGCGTCTCTGCCTTGAGGCCCTTGACTTGCTCTATGCAGAGCTACAGGTTCTCTTAACACGAACAGAAGAGTAGCTTTCTAAAGTCCTGCACGGGTGGCTTGAGAAAGGCTCCCACTCCACACTGCGTCATCTGCACAAACTTTGGAGGCTTGGGCTGGGTCCAAGGGTATGTGTCCTGACCCACAGGACAATTCCAAGAGGGGAAGCAAGCATTCCCTGTCTCCTAGGGATTCCGGGGTAGGGGGCTAAGAGGCAGCTAGTGGAGACAAAGTGGTATCTGCCTACGAGGGTAGAGTCTCTATAACATGAGGAACTTCTGTCCCCTAACTTCTGAAAGTGAGCATACCTAGTGACTCTTATGAGCAAAACGTCTGAGACAGTAGCCACTCAAAGTTCACTTTCACTTGCCTTTGTCCAGTGAAAACAGGGATCAGAGTATTATATGATCCTTTGGTCAATGGTATATCCTTAGGCATTGTTAAGACCTACATTCAAACCCTATTCTTCCCAATCTGGTTCTGTGAACTTAGATGTAATAATCAGCTCTCTTCTGGCAATTAGTATTATCATCTGCAAAATGAAAATAATTTTTATCTTTGATTACATGAAAAATAAATTTTAAATTTTTCTGTAATATACAATCTTGGCACCTAATACCCATTCAATAATTGATAGACATGGGAATGGGAGAAAGTTGGGCTACCTAAGCACCTTCCTGGCAAGCACAAGGTACCGAGTTTGATCCCCAGTACTGCATGCCTGGAACCAAGCATGGTGGCACACGCCTGTAATCCTAGTGCTGCAGAGGCTGAGACAGGAGGATCACTATAAGTACTAGCTGCGTAGCAAGACCCTGTATCAATAGATAGATAGATAGATACATAGATAGATGGTAGGCACTCAAATTATTAATTTGAGGAATCCTTCAAATTGATTTCCTATCAAATGCTAAAGAAATATTATTCTACAGACAAACTTATCAAAAAGCCTCATAAGTTACCTTGGACTTTCTACATTTTGACTAACATATTATTTTCTCACTTGCTTTCAGATGTTCCAATTTCCCTAGCACAAATTAAGACTTTTCATTTGGATTTTAGAAGTGGAAAGCATTAAAGTGGAAAGATTAGAGAGAAACGCCCTCTTGCTAGCATGGTGCTAATAGCTAATTTGTCAGATTGCACAGCATGTAAACTGCTTCTTTGCTTGGCACAATTAGGAGAAAGAAGACTAGAAAGGTAAAGTGGTCACAAGGGAGGGAAGAAACCCAGGAAAGGGTTGGGTGACTGGTTACCAAATAAGACAGCCCAGACCATAAACAGTGGCTACTCAGCAATCAATGCCTAAATGTAGGCAAAGAAATAAGAGCTCTGTATTAGCTGCCTGTTTTAATCTTCACAGCAAGCTAATCCCTATTAAGTATTATAATCCCCATTTTACAGATGATAAAACTAAGGCACACAGAAGTAAGTTTACCAGGTTCACACCCCTGGTACATCACGGAGCCAAAATCTATAGTCATGTTTAACTGACATAAATATTATGTCACACTAGCCCTGTTTCCCATCATGATGAAGACGAGGCGAGCCTGTCAATCTGTGTGAAGTTCCAAGGCCCATATTTCTAGTTAGTCATTGATTGTAGAGGACCACGTTGTCACTCATACACTCAGCTTTTTGGTTATGGGCTGTAGTTCTTGGGTATTTGTTATTTGTGGAGCTATTTTATTTTATATCAGTAGGTGATATTTGGCAGTGCGGTGCCATTGCACACATCCTTAAGAGCTGCTTGGTAATTTTTTGTGTTGCTGTTTGAGCTTCTAAAATAAGACAAGAAACATAACTTGGTCTTATATTACTGGAAAGTGGACTTCTCAAATTAATACTAATAATGGGAAACCACTAAGAGTTCTGAGATGAGCCAGGTATGGCATCAGTGTGGTATTTTCTTTCCATAAGATGAAGGTGGCGGCAATTAGAATGGAGAAGAAAGAGAAATTGCCATTAATATTCTCCACATGAGGAAAATCGATTGGTATTGGAAAAGAGAATTATCAAAGGTTATTTTAAGAGTTCTAAGCTAAAGAATGGCACCAAGAGATGTAAGATGTTGGGGAGAGGAGGTGGTTTCCTGGGTCAGAGGAGCAGCTGGGAATGCACATCTGCCACAGACGCAGAGGCCATGCTTGTGCGATGGGCCGTGAGGTGATCATGGGGGGGAATAGGCATGAGAGATTATGGCTCTGCAGTGCTCCTTACGGCCAGAGGAAGTGATGGAGTGGTGCATTCAGAGAATGAAACAGAAAGGGAAGAGGGGAAGGGAGGAGGGAGAGAGGGGTAAGGAGAGAGTTGAGGCAGAAGAGAAAGAAATGGAAAGAGAAAAGAGAGGAGAAGAGGGAAGTGTAGAAGACAGGAGGAAGAAGAGGAAAAGGTGGAAGAAGAAAAGGAGAAGAGCAATGATAGAGTGGTAGCTCATTCACCATGTTGGATGATGACCAAGTCATGTTCAGTGGATAGGTTGAGTGCTGACCTTACAAGGAGATTAGGTTCTGTTCTCATCCAACTCAGTTTGCAACCAGAATCATGGAAAGAATTAAGTTTATAAACAAGTTACCACTGTACTGAATGCATGCAGAAACAAGTCAAAGCATAAAATAAGCTAGACAGTTCTGTTAGCAGCATGGGCTCTTAGGAACCCCATGAATAGCTGTAGAAGTCCTAATTAGCTTAGCTCTTAACTGTGTCAAGAATCTATGTTAAATTCCAACTTCACTGTAACTTGTACAGGTTACATTCTAGAAGTTAATTAGATTATTAACCAGCATTTAATAAACTCACTTTTGGCTCCCTTCCTATCATGTATGTCTTACTTTACTAATTGACAGTAAAAGTGAATGTTGCCAAGGGAATTATGGGGAACTGCCCTAGTGTTTATCATGATTAATGTGTTTCTGACTTTCTTGGCAGAAACACTGTCAACTACAGCTAAAATATTTCAGTGTCCTGACATGCTTCTGGGAAACTGAAACCCATATATTCAGAAGCAGTTCATCTGGAGAATGCCGGTAGCCTTCTTTGTAGTGTGAAATCCTTGGAAAAAACATATTAACGGGCAAGAAATAGCTGTTCTTTTTATATTGTGATAGGACAAGTGATACATCAGTAAGGTGCCACACAGTTGCATCATGGGAAGATCTCAATAGCATAAGTATTATTTTGTATGTACCTATATATGTATTTACGTATTTATTTTCTGGGATTGGACCAAGGGCCTCACTACAGCAGGCATTTACTCTCCCACTGAACTATACCTCCAGCCCCAGAGGTGTAGTTCATTTCATTTTAAAATGAAATTCCTTGGGCTGGAGAGATGGCTCAGTGGTCTAAAGCAGCTACTTGAAACAAGCTTGGCAAAGCACCGGGACCACGGTTCGAT
>NW_004524684.1:3079175-3089109 GCF_000260255.1 Octodon degus | reverse complement strand
AGTGTCCTTGGTAGACTGTTCAAACATCTTCCAAATTCACATTTCTGTAAATAGGTGAAGACTTCGTTTCTGAGGCATCCATCTCTAGTATAATAGCTTAAAGTATTGCCAAGTCATACAGCGTATTAGTAATTCAAGCCTAGTTTGTGGGTCTATATGAAGGTATATTTTAGTTGATTGATAAGTGGTCCTATTTTATGAATCAGTATTAACTATATTTTAAAAAAAAAGAGAAAAGCACCACACCTCAGTATTTCCAGTTTTGGGGTAATCTTCAATGAAATTGTGTTTCTATTCTTAAATGAAATTGTTCTTTCATTTAATCTTCCTTCCTTCCAGCCTTCTCTCCTTCCTTCCTTTCTTCTTTTGTACAGGGTTGCAGTTCAGACTCATAGTGTTCCTCCTAGCTCAGCCTCACCAGCGTTGGGATTACAGGTGTGCGCACCACCATGCTCAGTTTCAGGGCCGGCACAGCGCGCCCAGCGTTCTGGGCCAGCACGGCATGTGGTACCAGGGATTGCACCTGGGTCCTTGCACATGCCAGGGCGGGGCTTAGACTACTGAGCTATCTCCTCAGCTGGGAAATTGTTCTTAAACCATCTTCATGTAATATATAAAAGAAATACCATCCCTGGAAAGTATAAGTCAAAAATATCCTATATGTAACCCAGCTTTAAATGGCTGTGTTGCACATATGACTCTTATACCACAAGAGCAAAACACAAAATTGGGAAGGAAGACAAATGCAATCAGACTATTTTGTGAGAAATGCAAGCTAAATGTCCCATCCAGATGCTGCTAAAGTTTTCCTCCAACTGTTTCATTTTCTCTTTCGTGCACCTGTTGGCACAGATACTGTAAGATTAACTCAAAATTAGTCGAGTCACTATATTTAGTAAGGAGCCAACTTGCTATCAGTTAGTGTCTAATTTGAAATCATTTGAATTTAAACACTTAAAGCAGAAAAGATGAGTCAGGGCAACGCTTCTCTTATAGTCGGTGCTCTTAATCATGATCAAGTTCTTGCTGGTTTCTATGTATAGCAGCTGCAAATTTTATACTTTGAAACTCAGATTTCTACAGGAAGGAAAAACTTGATTTTTCATTTCTATCCCATACACCATTACAAATTGCCAACTGAGCTCCTTCGCTTCTCGTCCTTCCTTTGAACACTTCCAGCCAGCGCTCAGGCATTAGAGGCAGGGCGGCGCCTGCCTGAACAGCCTTCTCCTCCTCCCTTTCTTTCTGCAGCATCTCTTCATTTGCAAGGAGACTCCGGCTTTCAGCTAGCGCTTCATTGCATGAATTGGTTTCATATCCAGGGCTGGGGAGCAGCCAAAGGGGTAGCACATTGCGGCCGTGCTTTAAAGCTCTGGGTTCACTTCCTAGCAGCACAAGAAGCAAAGCCAATCAAACGGAAAGAAAACGTGTCTTGTTATAGAATAAAAATATAGAAAGTAATTGGGCAACTTCAGTAATCATACATCAGAAGACAGGTTCTGATGAGTTGTCCGCCAGGACTGGTTTGTCTGAGAAAACGCACACTGCCAGCCAAATGGAGCCTCCCGTCAAGTAGGATCTGTCCTCTGCTGCTGGAGCAGGGGGATCCCAGCCAGCCACAGAGTCCTGACTTCTGCACTAAGGCTGCTGCTTTGCAACATGGAATACCGGCTAATTACCAGCTCACACTCCTAACCAGCAGCAGGCGCAGGTTACAGGCTGCCCCTCAGTTATTAAAAGGAAAAGCTCCCCCACTGCTGCTCACCTCTGCAAACTGTTGTGCGAAACAGGGAGGACAGAGAGCTTGCTAGTTTCTCTCTGAGTTGATCCATGTTAGTGAGTTAACCATAGTAAATCTTTATAGTTATGTATTTGGCATGAAAAAGTAAGGCAAGTGAAAACAGAAGTGAAATTCTGCGACCACGTAAAACGGTTTCTCTCCAAAGAATCTAGCAGTGCTAATCCATGAGATTATTGAAAATATAAAATATTCAGAAAGCATATACAACTTTCCTTTGATGTTCACTAGTTATTGAGGTTCCTTTCATGAATGATAAATACTAAGGAAGAACACTAACCTGAGGTGAATTCCAAAGCCGCATGGAGTCAGGCTTAAAATCCCAGCTACTTGGGAGGCTGAGGCAAGAGGGCTGTTAAGTTCAAGGTCAGCCAGAGTGACTTAGTTACAACCTGCCTCAAAATATAATTTTAAAAAGGGGCTGGGAACATAGCTCAGAGGTGGAGCATGTGCCTAGCGTGAGTGAGGCCCTGAGGTCAGTCGCTAGCACATACTGCAGAACGTCACAAAAGAAAAGGAAGAGCAAGCCATGTGTGTGTGTTAGTAACAGGCCAGACAGGAAGGCAGTCCTGGGAGGTGCTTGGTGTACAGAATTTAAGTGTATGCCTTGCATTTCTGAAATACACATGTTAGGTAAACAACTAAAAGCTATCACTAGAGTTTTTCTTTCTTGATACTTAAAGGTCCATAAATTACCCATTTCTCCAAATATGCTAATTAAACCAAAGGTTCCATGGCCCTATTATAGACTTAAATCAAGTTCAAAGTTATGCAGATGATGACTAGATTTCTACAGGGTGCAATAAGTTGATTGCAAACTGGCTTCCTGGGAGCATGCAGGAGCCTCACTGTGACATCGAGCTGAAGAACACATACGTGGCGGAAATGCCTAAGCTGTCACCTCTTCCCCTGACCACACCCTTCCCGAAGCTGAGTCCTCTGGTCACAAGGATGATGTATAAATGGCCACGAGAAGTACAGCTAAGCGGTGACCTGCGTCAGCGTTCTGAGGAGCTCCATGTACTGTGACATCAAAAAGAAAGACATAAACTGCAGCATCCTGCACAGCCAAAGGAGCGGAGAGCAGGGGCCCTCGCACCACCAGGATCACAGGAGTTGCTGAGTTACTACCCTTGCCAGTGGCGCAGGACCTGACACTGTGGGGCTGGGCTGGATGTGCTAGCAGCCAGCCCCGCTCTCCTAACTTGGGCGCTGGTATTTTCATAGGCAGAAACAGCATGCTCCTGTAAGGTTACAACTAGCCGACATCCACCAACTTCCTGAAGCCATCAGGGTTGAACTGTGCAGCTCAAGGACACATTTGGGGTGTGCACATCTTGGGGCCCTAGAGCGGGGCCATGCACCCCGCTCCCCGCCCGCTGGACAACAGTGTTGGTAGATGTGCTGGCCAGGAGGGGAAGGGAGCCAAGCATCTCTGTTCATTCCAGCAAGGCATTTGTTTATTCTTTTCACACTGTCCTCATAAGTTAGTGGTCTCATTAGAAAGGGGAAATGGTGTGTGTGTGTGTGGGGGGAGTATTGTGTAGCAATGATGATTCCTTCCTGCAAATGAAAGTTGAACTTTTTCTACAAAAGATGATGTCCCTAGCAACTATAATAAATAATAATGGCATTTAAAAACACTACACCCAGAAGCCTTTGTCCCATTAAGGAACTACATACTGAAAGTACAGTAAGAATTCTGCTCAAGATTACCTCCTCACCAGCCCCCAATTAAAAATCACATTATGATTTTGATCATGTGCCAACTATATCTTTTTTCTATAAATTAACGCAAATGTTGTAATTTATTTAAAAGTGAATTATAGCCAAGTTCTGCTGTGAATTAAATATTCTATTTAAAGATTTTGGCTTAACTCTAATCTTTTAATATCATATTAAAATATGCCGCAAAACTAGTCCAGTTTCTTGATTTCCCTAATAGTTTTCTACTCTGTAGAATTTAACAACTATTAGTTGAAGGAAAATTTTAATTTCTATTAAATACTAAGGTAGAAGCAATTAAGATTTTATGTATTTAAACTACTTGATTTGAAGAATTTTCCTTTTAATTTTAAAGCCACACGTGCACTTGTGTCTCATTGAAGGAATGTGAGCATCCCTCCCTTCTTCCTGGGAGGCGGGTGCCGTGCCATCCGGGTGCCCGGGCAGAGGTGGGGGCAGCAGTTGCAGCCGGAGGGTAATACCTAGCTGAGCTCTGTGACCAAGATGCAAGGTGTCCTGAGGATGCACCTAATGGGCCTTCTCAGAGGGAGCGAGGATGTTCACCTGAACAGGTTCCTCACCAGGTCAGAGAGGGCGCGGACACACTCCCGGTAGCGCCCAGGCTTGCAACCTGGGCAGAGGGTAGCAGAATAGGAAGGGAGCAGGGCCGTGGTGGCAACCCTACGGCACGTGAGTGTCGCAGCAGGCTCTGTGTGGCACTGAAAGCTCTAAAAGGTTCGGCATCTGCCAGATGCGGTGGCACACACAGGTAGTCCTAGCACTGAGGACGCGGAGGCAGGAGGCTTTTGGAGAGTTTGAGATCAGCCTTGGCTACAAAGTGAGCCCAAGGTCAACCTGACCAGCATAGTGACAGCCTATCCCCCAAAAAGAAAAACTGAAAGAACAGAAGAAAGAAAGAAAGGTTCGGCATCCCTGGAATAGGGTTTTAGAACTGATGTGCAGCCTTAGCCATTTTTATTTTTATTTCTCCTAGATTATTTTTTACTTTAGTTCATTAGCACACAAGTGTAGCACATAATGCTCATGCACCTGGTGAGAAGTTGACACGCACATGCCCCGACTGAGCTCCTTGCTTCAGCCCCTGCCCCCTTCGGCCCCCTTCGTGGTGTCTTGCTTCATTTGGTTTCTGCACCCATTTGCAGCATTCACGTGCTCTGTTCCTGGATGGAGTTGGTAATGGAAGTGGCAGCAGAGGAAAGAGAAACCGACTGTGTGCATCCCATGAGGAGGATGTCAAAGGGTTGCTTAAACACCGGCAGTTCAGCTAGCAAAGAGAAGTATTCAGCCAAATCCCAGTCTCTCCTCCCCTCTTCCTCCAGCAATCTGCAGCAGGGAGTCCTGCCCAGGGGCTTCTTCCAGACTCGTTCCCCAGCTTCACACTGCCAGCCTGTGGCTGGGGGCTTCCAGGAATTCAGGACAGGAGCATCTAGGGCGAGCCTGGAAAACGAGGCTGGATGTTCACAGCTACATGTAGGTGGTTTTTTTGGTGTTTTTTTTTTTTTTTTTTTTTTTTTTTTTTTTTTTTTTGGTATTCTTCTCCAGGAAACTTAGACCTTTGGAAATTATGTGGAGTGATGTCAAGGTAATTTAAAAAACCAAAATAGCTGTACTGATAGACATCTTCATAAAATGTACCCCGTGTATTAAAACTTGTACCTTAAATAAATGTAGTAAAATTTTACTTTTAAAACCAGAAGGAATCAGTGTATATATTACCAGCTCAAGTGCTTAGAGCAGACTGTACACAAGACAGTTATTTCGCTGAAGAAAATTTTAAGAAAATCCTCAGGCAACCCTCTGTGTGTCATGTCTGAATGAGCTTAGAGAAAGCCAGTTCTACACAGCACAGCTTTGCCTGAGCTTCATAAGCTTGATGATAAGATGCTGTCATTTTATGAGTAAAAATCTGCGTCACCTAATACTATTTAGGATAAATGAATGAGTAGATTCATGGCCAAAAACCAGAGCACAGAGCACATTCTCTTATAGTGATTAAGACATATACAGAAATTGAACTAAATGTTAAGCCCCTGTCTTCACACTTTCCTCTGGTCACACGAACCCGACTTTAGACTTTGTCTCGCATAGCACCAGTGTGGATTCCACTTCCGCATGCTCCTTCCCATCCGCCCGATGGCGGCACACCTGTGACATGCGTGTGTTTACCAGCCCGGAATTCATCTGTGCATTTCGTGCAGCTGTGCGTCTGTCCTCCCCTGGCCCTCTTGCTTACTGAGTGTTGCTCAAGTACAATCCAAGTACAGCGCCTCTTCCTGGACTTTTGGAGAGCAGAACATTGTTTACATATTTAGGAGCCATGATGAGGGTCATAGCTGCACGCTCATCACATCAGGAAGCAATTATGATGCCTTCCCAAAGGAAAGTCCTGTGTATGACTGGAAGCACAAGTTAGACAAGTGGCCAGTGTCAGTAATCCTAAAAGCAGTATCGAGAGTAAGGAGAAGTGACTACTGCAATGGGAGGCAACCAGCTTCAGACTTGACTCTGCCACTGACAGACAGTGTGACCTCACGAGAAATAGTTCATCTGAGCTTCAGAGTGACAGCATCCACTGGTCACCTGGCGTTCATGGGTACCAAGATGCCTTTCTTGGGGGTAGGCGAACACTATGGGTCTAGAGGTAACATACATGATGGAGACAAATGGGACATGTGGTAGAATGTTAATAGATGCAGTTGACATGTTGGCATTCCCTTGGGTACTTAAAGACTTCAAGAACCTGTCACTTCTGCCTCAAAAAGGGAGATGTCATGGCTTCCGTTGAAAATTCTTCTTGCCGAGGTTACAGTCTCTTTACAGGTCCAGATTCTCTTCCTCTGTGAAAATCAAGGCAACATTGCACCTTTGCCCATAATTCAGCGATGTTTCTCAGGAGTCATCTATTTCCATGTCTCCAGGGCTCTTTGTGATCCCTTGACAGGCAGCTGGCTTTTTTGAGCCTGGCCCAACATCTGTGAAAAGCTACTGCAATCCACAAGGTGATGTGTTGAACATAACACAAAGGAGGTAATTGTTTTAACTAAAGATAAGCAAGACGAAGAGTAAGTTACCCCCAGGGAGCTCTGTTCAGCTTGGAAGTAAAAGGAGGACACGAGAAGCTTCAGGGTCACCATGTCACTGAACCCAGAGAAGCCAGAGCTTGGGCTTGATTCTAGACACCATCTGCCAGAATAGGAGATTTAGAATCATAACTCCAGCTTGGAAGCCACTGTGTACTTGCTAATAAAGTAACTGTGTCTACTTTGGACAAACTTTGGTTAAAAGCAAGAAAGATACATACCATGCAGACATTTGACCCTGGACGATCAAATTGCCAAAATGATTCAGAAAAAAATATCATTCCTTTATCTGTGCCTCTGGAAAGAAGCCTAATTCCAGATCGGAGTAGGCAGGGCTGAAATAAAGGGAGTTATTTGACAAGACAGAAGGTGGTGTGGATGAGTACAAAGAGCAGATACTTTCGTGGAGTGAGGATCAAACTGCAGAAAAAGATGAAGATTTCAAAATAAACCACAAGCCAGAAGTAAAATTTCAGGCTATGCTTAGAACACGAGAGGTTTACTATTTCAGGCAGATATTAACAGAGGAGCAAACCAAGAAAGCAGCGTACTTCTGCTTCATTCTGGATTTCTCCAGGGAGGGCACTGGAACAAGCAGAACAGACACGGATGAAGTGCACCTGCTCCTCCGGGTGAGGACGAAGCCAGCGTTGGGACCTGGATTCTAAATGTGCCCAGTTTTCTAGGTCAGATGAAGCCCACGCTATGAAAATTACACCTTCCTGTCATGTGGTCACGTAGTACTTCGGGACCTACCCAGTGAGCTCATGTAGTTACCTTGTGTGATAGTTCAGTGACCCGATGTGGTTAAGCATGCACATGAGGCACCGTGATAGAAGAGGAAGCAAGTGCTCTGGGAAGGACACTGGCAAGTTCACGGTCTTACTTAGTGGCTGAGGACACAGAGAGAATGGAAATGAGGATGGTCACATGGCGGAGCATTTTCAAAAGGTTACTCTCTGAAGCCAGTATAGCATGTTGTTGCTCTGCGGTTTTTCAAAAATTAAAATGACATGGAATCATTTTAAGAGGGAAAAGTACAATACTGGGTACGAATATACTAAGAATGAAAGTTTCCATAATGTTTCCTTTCCTTTTTTATTTGGATGGGTTAGATCTCTCTGAGCTGACATGCTTTCTCATTGTCTCTTTGCAACTAAAATGGGGAATTTGCACTGGTCTTTATTTGGAGAGTGGTGGCTTGTCACATGCCACAGATCTGCACTTGATTAGAGTCATACTTTGCATTTTAACTTTAATTTAGAAATAGAACTTAACCGTGTAGCAGAGACTAGGCAAGCCTTCCTTTGGACGGTTCCAATGCATACAAAATTCAGTTACCATGATCTGGCGAAATGGAAACAGCCCCACCACGTAGTTCACATTTCAGTGGTCATGATCGATGAAGTGTACCTAATTATATAAAGTACAGACTTTACCGATAGCTTTCCAGCCCACAGATCCCTACGTCAATAACAGATACATATCTTGGTAAGTAATCTGTCGTGTCTCTTCTTTTAAAATCTGCCACAGATTGATCACTCTGCCTCTGTTTTCAGTGCAAGCAAACACAGGCAGCAAAATAGGTCAAGGTGCTGATCTGACCTGTGTTGGGTTAGATCTGGAGCACCCTGAAAAGCCTCTAGTGTTGCTGGGTGGGGCTTTTGAAAGGTTTTTAGATATTCAGGGGCTGGGGAGATGGCTCAGTAGAGTAAGCGCTTGCCTGGCAAGCACAAGGGCCTGAGTTCAATACCCAGTTATGCCAAGAAAAAAAAAAGATATTCAGGGCATTGCTTTCTTGCATATCAATCTGCTGATCAGTTAAGGTCGCTGACGGTGATGTTAGAAGATGGGCCCACTTGGCAGAGGCAGATCACTGGGGTGCGCCTGGAAGGGGCGTCCTTCTTCCTGGCTCCTCCTGCTCTTGGCCTCCTGGCCACCACAGTGTGAGCAGCTCTTCAGCCTGCCCTCTCTGCCATGCTGTTTCTCCCCTGAAGCCTGCCAGCCATGGACTGACCCTTGTGAAACCGTGAGCCTCCTCTAACTCATGAATGCCCAGTATTGTGTTTCAGGGAAAAGGAAAATAACTAAGACAAGCATGGTTGAAAATGTTCCTATCAATCAATTTTTTTTTTTCATTTGAACCTCTTGTGTTTCTATTTATGTTGAAGAATAAATGGTATTGACTGTGAGGTCACTTTTCTTACAAAGTTGTAAATCACATCTTCTATGTCTTAAGTAGTAAAATCAACACAAAATGAATAGAGCTGGAATATCCAAGGTAATGTGAGATAAAGAAGCCTTCAGGCATAAGCAGGTGGAATTACTAACATGCATACTGATAGTCTGTGTTAATCACAACTGGAATTGAGACAGAAAATCAAAGTGCCGAATCTCTTAACTGCCCATCAGGTACACACTCTGTGAGGTAGATGTAGAGGGTATGGAAGTCTGACAGGGTTGCATCTTTTATTACAGCTTCCAAAACCCTCGTTTGCTGCCTGGCCTCATCAGTTGCTCCACATGGTGAAGACTTTAGGAGTGTACCATCTACTTGGCATGCAGCTCTCATTTTCTGTCTTAATCTCTGAGTTTAACAGGGCCAGTCTGGCCATAAGGCCTAGAACACACAGTACTGGTAAAATTAACGTTCTCATTTTGCAAAAATGCAGACCAGTGCCTGGTGTGTGCTGAAATCTCCAGAGCAGCCTCAGGCCCGTTACATGTCTTAATTGTCACTCTCCTCCTTTGCTGGTCTCCTTCAGACTTTAAGACTTGCTCAGTTCATCTGACCCTTTGAAATCACATGGATATTTTATTTTTTTGTAT
The DNA here is from genome assembly GCF_000260255.1 of Octodon degus. NCBI lineage: Eukaryota > Metazoa > Chordata > Mammalia > Rodentia > Octodontidae > Octodon > Octodon degus. The sequence continues at coordinate 3,079,656 of NW_004524684.1, read as the reverse complement.
AAAATTCTATGATTTTAATATTTAATAATAGATCTCAGAAAAAAATGGGAAACCCTTTTACTTTCAGAGATTTTAAACCAAAGGATTAGTATCCATGGGTGTAAATTTCACACATACCTACTACTAATGCAAGTTAGTGCTCTATAATTTAATCATCAAAATGTTAAGAGCATGCTGTTAAGGAGCAATCAAAGTCTGGTGATTGGTTACATAGACTTTCCAGATGTAGGGCATGACAATTTGGTCCTGGCATCAATATGAAATACACTTCGGGGGGAAGAAGATACAGGGAGAAAGTATCAAATGGAGTAAGTGAGCCCAAGAATATCTGTATAAATTGTTATATATTTCCCTTAAGATTGCAGTTTAGGATTCTCTATCTATTGCCTTCATAACAAATTACCACAAGTTTAGCACTCTACAATGTAATTTAATTGTCTCTTATTATGCAAATTAGAAATAAGTTCTTCTCCGAAGAGAA
>NW_004524684.1:3069979-3078260 GCF_000260255.1 Octodon degus | reverse complement strand
GTTGACCTGAAGTGCCTTTTCATGATAACAGTAGTTTTTTCTTCATGATCCAATTACCAGAGCTTTAAAACATATTTTGAAATAGGCAAAAATTCATTTTTGTTGCACAGTTATATAAAGCTGTCAGATTCATAGGATATAGCCATAATGAAAGGCCTGGTAGCATGGTACAGAGCCAATCCATCACACACACACACACACACACACACACACACCCCTCATGCTTCTTCTTTGACATTGATTTTTTGATCCCCTGTCTTGACATCCTAACCCCTGGTAACCACCGACCTGTCTTCGTTGTTATAGCTTTCCCTGTTCCAGAATGTCATGTAAACGGAGTCATCCTGTAGGCATCAAAGAAGGCTTCATTAGTTAGCATAGGACATCAGAGATTTAACCAAGCACCACATGAGTCAGCTGTTTGTTCTTGTTTTTAATGCCTAAACTCTTATATTTTTTGTTTTGTTTTGCTTTTTTATTGTTTTGTTGTTTTGTTTTTGCAGAACCAGGGATTGAATTCAGGACCCTGTACTTGCCAGGCAAGGACTTCTTGTGTTTTAAATTAGGTTCTAATTATTTTTCATGATCAGCTACCCATGATGATTTTCTTTAATTGAGCACATTCAGGCATTGTTCTTGCTATAAAATTAAAATTCTGAGTTTTGTTCTTTTGGTTTTTTTTTTCTCCTTGCACATTTTGTGGGTGAGTCATATACAAAACTTTCTTTGAGAAACATGAATTTGTCAATGTGTTTGAGCCAGCTGTGATCTGGAAGCCCACTTAAAAAGTTTTAATGCAGAATGTAGCGGAATGCTATATTAATTTGAAGAGAAGAGCCAGCCTCAGAGATACAGCTGCCTTTCAGCCCCACACTACAAGGAAGGCAAATGTGACGGTCCAAAAGACAGACACTTGAACTGGGATGGGTGCATTTTTCCTTTATAATTATTACTATTTTCATCATGCTTGCATTGAGATTGTCCTTAATTCCTCAATGTCCAGTAGCTGCAAGGAGGGTCGAGGCACTGACAGGCACGCAGGGTGGAAGAGAGAAACTAGTTTCCATTTTACGCTGCTGCAGCTACTCAGCAGAGTGGATAAGCCACATTCAGATAATGGAGATTTGAGCAGATGTGGAGTTGTTCTCTTTAGAATTCGTAGTTTTGAACCATTCACTGAGCAAGTAAACAGCTACTGAGCAGAAAACATGAAGCTTAACCTTTTCTGTCTCTTTAATATAAGGATCTCAGTCATTGCTCCACACTTAAAAAATAAGACAGTTCCATAAGGCAGTTGCGCGGCTAAAAGAATCATTAATCTTTAAATATGGGATTGTTCCTCCTGCACCGTGCTGTGGATTATATAGTGCTTTTCATGTACTCTACCTCGGAGTGTTTTACTAAGCAGTGAAGTGTTTTGGAGATGTGTGATGAATACAAATCTCACAACTGCAGCAGAGGCTGGTGCTCTGAGAACTATTTGTTAAATCTACAATCTGTCTCCCATGGTTGGCGCTTGACATGGAGGGGTCAGTGAAGAGCTAAGTATGTTGTTTATTTTCCAGCAGACGTGAGTGGGGTTTTCCAAAGAGGAAAATTTGCGTGCAGAAGTTTGTAGGTGATGAAAACCCTCCCAAGAGGGAAGGATTCGAGCTAGGAAGGAAGGGCCGCGGAAGCGACAAATGTAGACTTCACCTGTGCCTTCCGCGAGGCCCTGGGGCTGCCACCTGGACGCCATGCGGTGCGGGTGACTGTGGCGCAGCCGCATTGGTTGAACTGCTGTGGCTGGAAGATCTTCAGGGCAGCTTCCTTGCGCGCTGAGGCAGCTGTTCTGCAGGCCCTGGCCATTTCTAGATGGCTTCTTTATCAGCCGCGTGCAGAGTTAGGATTTGCCGATTGTTCCTCTGCTCCAGAGCTTTGGCACAACCAGCACAAGCCCTCCCCAGGCAGAGTGGCAATGGGGTGGCCGTGGGGACTGTGCTCTAGGACAGAAACACCAGCACTCAGCAAAGGGAACAGAAGCGAGCGACACCAGCACACAGTGAGGGGCACAGCAGGGAAGGATGCCAGGGAGCAGATTCTCAAGTGAGTCTCGTGTCTGAAAGATTCTTCTTCATCCCTAATGCCAGATTAAAATTTTTTTTAATGCATTTGGTACAGGGTCTTACTATCAGCTTGAACTCATAGTGATGCACCTGTGTCACCTTCCTTAGCTCTGGGATTACAGGCATGTGCCATCATGCCGGGTCTTGGTGGCCAGCTCAGTGCACCCAGGGCATGGCCAGTGGAGCATGTGGTCTCAGGAGCAAATCCTGGGCCCTGGGCCTGCCTAGGCAGGCACTTAGTCCACGGAGCTATCTCCAAGGCCCTAAATTACTGTTTTTAATTGGCCTGATTTTCAGGGAGGATGGGTATTCCCTGCTTTGTTAGATGCAATACATCTTAATTGTCTGTATTAGAGTTGAACAAAAGAAACAGAGCTGGGAGTGGATGGGTAATGCAAGAGATTTATTGTAAGGAACTCACTTATTGGCTGTATGCCAGGGACCCTCAGCCCTGCCCACAGGGTCTTTCCGCTGTCAGAATCCAGAATGGAGATAGCCTAGGATGATCCCCTGTGCACACTGATTAGCTGGGCATGGTGGCACGAGGCTGAGGCAGGAGATTTGCCTCCAGTTCGAAGCTAGCCAAGCTCCACAGTGACTTCGAGACCAGCTTGAACTACTAGGGGAGACCCTATTTCAAAAAAGAAAAACAAAAAACAAAACTTACTGGGGAATTTGATCCCAGCTACAGCTCCATCCAGCATGAGGCCAATACTGTTGTGCCTGGGGAGACTGACACCCTGTGTTAGTTAATACATTGTGTCAACTTGGCTGAATCAGCTCTGGCAGATCTCAGCATGGGGGCCTAGCCCTGCAGGTGGGCAGGGCCCAGGAATTGAGAAAGGCTTCCTACCACCCTGCCCCGCTTCCGTGGAGAAGCACCAGTCTTCGTGGCCGGGCCACTCTGGAGGAGCTCCGATCTTCACTGTGGAGCGCTAGTCTTCACAGTCAGCACAGAAGGAAGAGAGAGGCTTGATGGACGCCGCTGCAGCTGCTGCTCCTCCTCTGCTCTTCATTGTTTTCTGCCGCATGAACTGCTGTCGTTTGCTTTGGAGCCAGCGGAGTATGGACTGAACCCTCCAGTAACTGTGAGCTCAATAAACCTTTTCTTCCTTCATTTTGAGTGTCGGGTATTTGTCCCAGCAACGAGTAAAAAGTAACTAAGACACACCCGAAAACCAGTCACTCGGCCACTGCCTCCTGGCCCACCCTTTGGTCTCTGTAAACACAGGCGGAAGTATCTTGCAGGCCCGAGTATGCCTGCAGGAGACAATTTGCTTCAATGTAACCCTTTGGGTGGAGTCGGGAAGATGCCCTCTTCCAGCACAGAAGGGCGAGATTTGTAGAAATAAGTTTCTACTTTTGTACTAATAACGCTGAACACAGTTATTAAAAAGAAGAAGAAAAAAAAAAAAGTATCCACAGCAGTAGCTGTTACCGAACTTAGAAAAGAGAGCAGGAAAAAAGTGCACTCAGTTAAGTAACTTTGGCCAAGAAGTGGTTTACCTTTTCATCCGGTCAGCACCTAAAGACCCATTTTGCCCCCTTCAGAAACAACCAGATACGTGTGCAAATATTCCAGTGAGTACACATTTGCAATCGTGTCTGTAAGAAGAAAAAGGTGCCAGCGTCTTAAACACCAGGAAATGTTTAATCGATTAATTTCAGTGCATCCTACGAACTGCAGTGACTAAACTCGTATTACAGAAAACAGTCGCAGCGAGGGTCCGTGCTGGGGCTGCGTGGCGCGTGGACGCGGGCCGCAGCTCCGCTGCGATGGAAATTACATACACGGCCACATAGCTCCATGTGACCCAGAAAACACTGCGGCGCTCTGAAAAATTTCGACATAAAACTGTTTTAGTGTTGAATTAAAGTGGAAGTTGTTTAAAAGTTCCTCATGTATAAGTAAGTTATATATCCTATAAGGCTTTGAAAGAAAAGTAAATTTTAAATGGCCATATCGGGGTGGAAAAATAAAAGTAACCTGCACTTTTAGCAGAGTCAGGCTTTGCTTAACATTAGAGGCTTTTTCTCTGTAAATCTACCAGCATTACCTTTAGTAGAAACTGTGCTAGTTTTCTCACTGTGTGCATTGTAGAATAAAGAAAGAAAAGAACTCTTGTAGTTCTCAGCAGTACAGATAGCATTCTGGAAATAACTGGGTACCTCAAACCCATGTCAGATAAGGTGGGTTCTTCAGACAGACAAAATTCTGGTGCCGCGTATACCCAGGCATCGCTGTAGTTACCTAGGAGTGATGCTGTGCATTACTTTGTTTACATCCGTTTCTTACATTTTCAACAATACTATATTCCTTTGTAAGATATAGCTTCTAATTAAAAAGATAAAGTCAATGAAGAAACGTTTGGGTTGTCCAACATTAAATATATTCCAAATTTCAGTAATTAAATTAGTAGTTGCAGAAAATGATATAAAAATCAATATAACAGAGAAAGTCAGGAAGGATATGATAAATGGCATGACACCTCTGAAAAAAAGGTGAGACATTGAAAAAATGTTACCAAAACAACAAGGTTACCATTTTTAAAGGACATAAAGGTTCTACTTCTTTAAACCATAGCTAAAAGAATATTTGGTGAATTAAACACTATTAGAAAAATTAAGACACCATAAAGTGCTGGAATGGAAGTATCTTTTTTTTTTTTTTTTAGCTAGCCCAGAGGACATATTGTTAGGTGTGTCAGATTTTTAATTAGCTTAAACAAGTAAAAATGCATTAGTATGAATTAGTTTTAATATTTGAAAAAGTAGATAATGAAAAGATGCTACAAAATAGAAATGTGAATGACTAATAAAATAATGTATTTACTTGTTTAACCTAATTAAAATTCTGTTACACCGAACAAGAATGTCACTGTTTTGCTTGCAGTGTGGAACAAAGGCCATGAGTCTCCTTTTGGCCTGTCTGGGTGTCCTGCACAGCCGGGGCTCACAGTACTGGGACGGGAAGCAAAGCAGAAGCTCCGTGCTGCTGCTCTGAGCTGGCACACAGGATGGGCATCGCTTGGCTATGTTGGGGTTTAGGCTTTAAGTCCCCCTGGGACCTGCTGCAGCCCAGGAGGACTCTGCTCTTCCGGGAGGTTGGCGCACGTCCATGCTCACCTTAGTTCATCTGACTTCCCCTCTCTCTCCTTTTCCTGCTCTTCCCAATTCCTGGTTGCTGTTCCACTTTGTAAAAGATCAGTTGGGGAGATGGCTCAATGGAATAAGCGCTTCCCTGGCAAGCGCAAGGGCCCAAGTTCAATCCCCAGTTCCGCAAAAAAAAAAAAAAAAAAAAAAGCAAAAACCCATTTTGTAAAGGATCTATCTCCCTCTTTCCTATTGTATAGCTTTTATTTGGCTCTTTGTTTATATTTTGAATTTCTTATATGAGAAACCCTGTGGTAGTTAGGCTTCTGTGTCTGGATTATTTCACTGTATAGTATGCTCTTAAGAAACATCCTTTTTCTTACGAATGACTCCAGTTTGACCTTCTTCATGGCAGAGTAGTACTCCATTATATACAACTGCATTTTCATCCATTTATCTGTTACTAGGCATATAGGATGCTTTCTCTTTACCCAGCATAGAGACGTGCTGCCCTCAACTTGGATGTGCATGCGTCACTGTAACATGATGTCTTTAACTCTTTTGGGAACATACCAAAAAGAGGACTAGTTGGACCAAATGGAATTTCTAATTTGAGTTTTCTGAAAAATCTCTAGTACTTTGCAGAGCAGCTGTGCTAATTTACATTCCCAGTAGCAGTGCAGGAAGGTTCTCTGTTCTCCGGAGCCTCCGCAGCATTTGTCATTGCTTGGTTTCTCAGAGGTAGCTGTTCCTTTGGAGTAAGAAGGGCTCTCAGCGCTCTTTTAGTTCACCTTTCTCTCATGACCGGCAGTGCTGAACGTTTCTTTCTGTATCTGTTCACCATTTGTACTTCCTCAAGGTGTCTCTGCTTTCAGAAGCTCATTTTTCATTGTGTTTTTTTATTTTGAAGGGTCTTATTTTTTTGGTTGCTTGGGATTTTATTATTTTTGATCACATTATAATTTTTCAAAGGATTATTATAAAGGAACAAAAATGAACACTAAGGATTAAAAATACTACTAATAATTAATTAAATAATAATTTAAGTATTAAAATGACTAACCACTTTAATCTATACATGCAGTGCAATAATATGTAACAATTCCAAATGATGGTTCAGAAAAAGCCTTAGTTGCAAAAGCGAGAGGTGTAGCTTATAGGACAGCACATCATTCTTATAAAAATACATCCTCAGTATGTGAACCCAAAAGTATTCAGAAGGGCATATGCACAATTACTTGCTAGGGATAACTTACGACAGTTCTGCTTTTTATCGATTATTTTATCCAAGTTTCCAAAATTGGATAAATATTACTTTTTGATAAAGTCTTTTACACTATTGCAAATGTTCCACTTCAGTGGAATTTATTATTATTGTCCCTAAAGATAAAGTCTTATAAATCTAAGACCTCTAACATTGCCCTTTGGTTGGTGTTTTTAAATTTCTTGTTATATTTTGTCCCTGATACATTACAGTATATTTATTGTATTTATTCTTCTTGATAATGGATAAAACACTGCATTTTGCTCTCCTCTTAAAATATAACTAATTTACTGAGTGGTGCCACCATTTTCCCCGGTGATAATGCTATTTTCATTTTTTAAATAACTGAATTCACTAAAGGCACAGCTCTCCTTTCTCTCTCGTGCTTCAGCGATTAGCTGAGTCTTTTCCGGGGGTGTTGACACCCCCTCTACAGGCCCAGAAAAAGAAACTTATGAAATGCATTCATTGTCTTAAATTCTTTCCTGAAATGAGAAAATAAATGATGATTTAGAAGCCAGCTGCTGTGCAGGTTCCTCCTCCCCTCCCCCCGACACCCCGCAAGTGTGGAGGGAGCTCCCCTAGACCCCTCCTAGGCACACCCCAACCTTAAGGATTCCTTTGCCTGCTGGAGTCAAGCATAGACATGGCTCTGGCGATCAAACATGTTGGAGAAGCCGTGGCTGTGGTGCAGGTGATACGCAGCCCTGAGTGTCCCGCAGCGCCAGGATTTCTGACAGCGTTGGAGATGGCCTGAGAAACTTTGGTGAAAAAGTCTAGAATTGATGAACATTCACATTGCAGCCCCAAATTGGGGGTGTTTTTAAGAAAAAAAATGGGTTTCTCAGCACCCTAAGTTTTTCCACTCATCCTGTATGAAGTCACATGTTCCAGGGCAAGACTGAGTCCGAAGGTAACAAGAGTAAAAATGAGAAGTAGCCTTCATACGCTGGGCGCTTTAGGGATCCTGCTGTTCAGGAATGCCTCGCAGCTGGACTCCCGGGGGCGCAACAGCCTCAGCAACAGCACCGTCTCTCACAGTGGGGGCAGTTCAGGGCTCCCACCAAGTTATAGGGGCACTAGTGCCTTTCCTTCTAGCTTTGCCTTTTTTTTTTTTTTTTTTTTTTTGCCATAGTTTCATTGATAAACAAATAGCAATGAGATAGTTACAAATCAAATCGCTAGGACAGTTTCAATAATTAACACACTGCATACATTCTTCTTAGTGGTTAATTGCTGTACAAGAATGCGGACTTGAGATCCTATTTACAAACACCATTAGAACAAATCATTCTATTCATTAACAGAATGTAACTATATATCTAACCCAACCACTTTGAATACACAGATACAAAATGGACATTCATCTGTATCCCCTTTTTTTGTTAAGTTCAGTTATTTGAATATTATAGGTGTGTAAACTCAGCAAAATATTCTAACAGAGTCCAGTATCCCATAATAGTATTGGGTCTTCCACTTAACTGGCAATGTCAGAAATTATTGACCTGAGTCCACTACAGCTCAACATAACACCATGGCTTTACTTCTTCTACTTCGTTTTTATACTTTTCTTCTGGATGGTTAAGACCAAGGTAAAGCAGAACCTGTGCAACAAGAGTTGTAGCTTTTGGATTTGATAAGGTCAGTGAAATCCCCTTAGGATTTATCCTGAGATCCTGTACCTCATTGTAGAACCTTTGTCAGTGTCAGCCATATGGATGAGTCACGGTCAATGCTTGGCCAATGTGCCTTCTGTGAAAGCCTGAGAGAATGTTTTCTCTCCATGTGACTCTCCTTAGGCACACTCTACATCATTGAT
>NW_004524684.1:3064505-3068584 GCF_000260255.1 Octodon degus | reverse complement strand
TTGATGAAAAATACCTGTTCCATATTATGCCTAAGATGTTTGATATGCAGACAGATAGTGAGGTTAAGCTTAACAGCCTAAGTTGTTCGATAATAGCTTTGCCTTTTAAGCTTGATTTTCCAATAGCAAATTAAATTTCTAATGAAAGACTCATATGCTTATTCAAGAATTTTATGCTTTGAAATAAAGACAGATATGTTGCGTCTACAAGACATATTATGAAAGAGTATGTGAGCAACCTCACAAGTATACCAGTGAGCACATATATTGAACAATGCCCACTTGTGTCCCAACCCGATCCATTTGCCTGAACTAAAAAATTGTTACTGCATTATAAAATTTATGAGTCTAGATGACTTTTGTAATAAATTTTAGTCTGACCTATTTGGTTTTTATTATTGAGAAAATATAATATGTATTAATTTTAAAATCAAACTTTTGAAAAATCTCCTAAAATTTTATTCCTCATAATGAATCATGAGCGTGTTTCTCCCTCTTCCATTGGCATGCTGTATAATATGAGATAAATGGTGCAGCTGCAGCCGTTACAAGTGAGTCCGCAGGCTGTGCACTGGGAGTCAGATCCAGCCTGCTGCCTGAGTTTCTGTGGTTGAAAAGCTGACTGTGACCTTTGCATATTAATTGCTTGAAAATAGGTAAGAAATAGTATTTTAGGACATGAAAATTATGACATTTAAGCTTTAATTTTGATGAATAAAGATTTATTAGAACACAGTCCAGCACATTCTCATGTGCGTCGATACTGGTGATGGCTGAACACTGGCACTCTCCTACAATCTTGTTTTGAAATTTTATAACATTTTTTGATTGTTTTTCTTTTAAATAAATAAATAAAATAAAATAAAACATGTTGCATTTAGATCTCATTTAAGTGCTGTTCGCTGTGGCAAAATTCAAGTAGCTACGAAGACCAAATGATTTGGAAAAGCTGAAATACTTGCTAGCTCCAGGTAGAAAAGCTGTACCCAGCTGTTGTTGCCACACAATACTGAGCCACATTTTCTTTTTTTATTTCATTTTTAAAATTGTTTTTATTAATTTCATTGAGAAGCAAATAGCGATGAGACAATTTCAAAACCGATTAGTAGGACAGTTTTAATAATTGATACATTGCATGTTGTTGTCTTCCTAGTGGTTATTCATAGTACAAGATGCAGACACAATATCCTGTCCAAACACTACCAGTACAAATCTTTCTTCTCATTGAATTAAGAGAAAGTAGCTGTATATCTATCCTAACTATTTTATATATACAGATACAAAATGGTCCTTCATTTATATCCCCTTTTTTTGTTTAGTTTTGTCATAGATGGGTATTCTATTGCCATTTAAATATTGTAGGTGCATGAATTCAGCAAAATAATGTAATACAGTCTAGTAGTCCATAATAGCAGTGGGTTATCTGTAGGACTGTCAGCGTCAGAAGGTGTTGACTTGAGCCTTTTATAGCTCAGCATATTAATATGGCTTCACTTTTTATACCTTTTTTTTATACTTTTCAGCTGGATGGTTAGGACCAAGAAAAAGCAAGACCTATATAGCAAGAAATACATCTTTTTAATTTGACAAGGTCAGTCAAATCCCCTCAGGATTTACCAATTGTGGTATGTTTTCTTTAAGAAAGAAAATGTTTAAAATTTAATATCTACCATCTTTGAGCTATTAACCCTAACATCTTTAGGGGCCAGCTCATGTTTCTATAACTGTTTCTAAAACAAATTTAAATTACAATAATTATTCCCATTTACTCACTTTGTCTTCAGAAATTACGGAAGATGGTTGAAATCTTGCTGTTAGAATCAATCTCTTAGATGGATGTTTTTGCCTCAAAAATATTTCCCTACAGGAATTATGGTGCTGTGGGCTGTCCTAAACAGTGAGAGGCCAGGTTTCTTTTCAGAAGAAATGGCTTTCTTGTTTCCATGAGAGGTGCGAAGACAGAAAGCTTCAGGAGGAATTATCTTCACTGAGAGAAAACCTCTGAGACGTTCTTCTCAAAGGGGAAAGTGAACACTCCGTGAAGTGAGAATAAGAATTAGCAAGCCTGACCACTTTGAATAAATGCTGAATAAGAGAGGCTAAGAAAAGAAGATAATAAAAAGTAATGTCTCTTACCTTCAGGACGCTAACGTATATTGAAAAGGAAAGATTTACGAGGGGGAAAAGGCTCTTAAATCTTAATACCGAAGTGGAACTGCAGAGCCAAAGACAAGCTAGGTGCTGAGCTGTACAGGAAAGGACGACCAGCCGGCGTTACATCAAGAAGGAGGTCATAATTAGCGTGAAGGATGGAATTCACCCCATAGCTCATTCTGTATCAGAACTCATCTTCAAGAGAACGTCGACGTGGTCCACTCATACCATCATGTGATTTACTCTGTAGGTTGAGATTCTTTCTCCAACAGAAGCGAGTGTTCATTTCAGGGACAGAGGGCCTGGAGACCCAAGTACGACGTTGACGTCAGTCAGCCACGGCTTCCCAGCCGATCACAGCTGACTTTGAAGTTAGGCAGCTCGCTCAGCTCCTGCCTTTGTGCCTACGTGTCTCACGAGCTGCAAAGTGAGACTGGCTTCTGCTCATGTCTATGAAAGAGCTGAGAAGCATTTCTTAACAAGCAAGCTAGTGTTTTTATCATTGTGTCACCAGTCAAGGGATTATTTGCTGCAAGCTATCTATGTGACAGTTTTCACGGCCTTTCTTTACCTAAATGGTTTATTGCTGCTACTCCTTATTTCGGGTTCCAGATTAAATTCGAGCACATTACAACCATACTTTGTAAAATGAAACAAAATACAGATAATATGAAGGGAAACAAATCCAGGTAAATGATATGTGCAAGGGGAGAGGATTGCTAACTAATAATAGCAGAAAATTATTTATGGCTATAAATATTACTCACGTAGGAGGGCAATTAATTATTCCCTTGCATAATTGAAAAAAGTCCTGAATAAAAGTAAACTGAAAAAGATAAAATATAAAATTTGATTGTTAATGCTAATATTAATTGGGTACAATTTTCTTTTTTCTTAGTCTCTTTTTCTTTCCTTTTTTCTTTTCGTAATGGTGAGTGAACCCAGGGCCTTTCACTGAACTACCCCCATCCCGTTTTATTGTGTGTTTTGAGACAACATCTCGCTAAGTCTCTATGCCGTCCAGGGTGGGCTTGAACTTGCGATTCTCCTGCATCAGCCTCCCAGAGTTCGAGGTTCCCAGGCATGCACCACCATGGCTTGCTGGAACATGCTTTCTTTAAAGGAGGAATTGCAACTTCTCAGACATGGACTTTTCTGATTTTAATCATCTGAGAAACATAATACTTGAATATCCATTAAATGAATTATGTTCTGTACCAATTCATTTATAATCTCTATTAAACATCCATTAAATAATTCATAAACTCCTATCCATAACTTTATATTATTGCAAAATCCTAATTTAAACTGTGCATAAACTTCAGTGCATGCTGTTGAATCTCATGGTGTTGACTGGTGACCATAAAGACAACTTTAAAAATCCTTAAAACATCCTTTAATTTTGTGGATAAACCAACCAAATCATTTTGCTAATGGTCAGGGTACCAAGAGATGAAGGACAGGAGAAGTGGGTGAGGAAAGAGTTAAGATGAGTTACACACAGGTGTCAGCTCTCTGTGAGGACTGCAGTCACGTGCTGCAAAATGGGATAGTAGAAATTCAAAATTAAAAACAAGCTATCCCAACTATGCTGACAAAAGTACTCAACCTCACTGTACCTTTAAAGATATTTCAGATCTTGCCTCTTGAGAAGACTAGATTGTATTCGAATACAATAGTTTAATTCTAAGCATGTCAAAATTATCAGCTTCCTATTGAAATGTTGTCTAGGAAACTATCCTAAAATTGTAAATACTCAGGCTTAGCTGACTCATCCTTTTTATATTTCCTTTTTTTTTTTTTTTCATGGACGGGATGGGTATAGTATCTCTGATTTCTAGGAATTTAACCTATTTTTAATGAAATAAATATATTTCTGGGGGCTGAGGAGATGGCTCAGTGGAATAAGCGCTTCCCTGGCAAGC
>NW_004524684.1:3000460-3064405 GCF_000260255.1 Octodon degus | reverse complement strand
TCAAATACCTTGACTCCAAGTTCTTGTCAGATGCTTTACTGAATATTTTTCATAATGGTCATCCCATAAAATTGTAACAGACCTATAATCCTATTTATTGCCTATTGAAGCTATAATCTTCCTAATGTCCTAGTACTGTATGTTACCCAATTACTTGTGGTAATGCTGATATAAATAAATATATCATGCCAGACATATTAAAATATAATATGTATAATACATGACTCATAACAAACAAATAAACAAAACTTTGGATTGTCATATCTCCAAAGATATGGGCATGGCCAAGAAGTATTTGCAAAGCTACTCAACATCATTGTCATTAGGGAAAATGAGAATGGTGTGGAATGGGTAATTTTTTGAGGTGGTGAAAACTTGCTGAGGTCAGACAATGGTGATGTTTGCACAAATTATTGAATACCCTAAAAGCTGTACAATTATACACTAAAAGTTAATTTTATGGGGCCAGCCAGATAGCTCAGTGGACTAAAGCAGCACCTGCTCAGCCAAGCGCAGCCACCAGGCTTCGATCCCCAGGGTGCCATGTCGGCCCCGCTCCCGGGGCACACTGAGACAGTGACTGAGACTGGGCATGGTTGCACCCGCCTATAATCCCAGTGCTTGCGAGGCTGAAAACCATGAGTGTGGTGAGACCCTGTAGACCCTGTTTAAAAAAATACAAAAAATAAAGTTAATTTTATGGTGCATGAACTATGTACTAAAAAGCCAATAAAAATGGAAATGATTCTTCTATCACTAAAATAAAGGCCTACTGAACACCACTTACTGCGCCAAGCTATCGTATAGACTGAGGCTAAATGCTGTCTATAGAGTAGTAGCAACTTTCAAAAAAAAAAAACCCTCACATATTGTCAGTAAAAAATAATGTACATTTTGAAAAAATAAAAGCAAGTTTGTTCCAGAAGGAGCCGCAGCAGGACTCAGGTCACAGGAGTAGTTGTGGCCCCGATGGTTTTCTGAGATCAAAACCTTGATGTATTAGGAACAACAGCTGAAATATTAAGTTTGAAGCATCAAAACTCCACTGAGTGTCAAGGTTTTGAAGTGGTTTTGTGAAGTAGCTGATCTGAAAATTTCACTTTCTCTTCTGTGTACTCACGCAGTCCTGTATGGAGAGCCTTCTGCTGTGAACTCCATGAAACCTTTTATTCTACCCCGTTGACACACGGGCAGGCCAGGGCAGGGGCAAGGGAGCAGCGCGCCGAGAGACTGTGTGATGTGTGTATCCGTGGTGATATTGTTACATTGTTTACTTTGTCAAGTTTATATAAAATTGTGGCTCAAATAGACTGTCAAGAACTTTATAATTTGACCTCATATTTACAATCAATATTTTGTTCCCTAAGGTTATTTTTATTTACTCAACAAGTGTTTTCCCACCAACTACCGTGTGTGGTGTGCGCGTGAGTGATGAAGTAACGGCATGGTAAATAAATGCAAAAGTTGTTCCTGCCGTACACACATCGGCAGAGGAGGTAGGCAGCACTGAAGATTCAGACACGGAAACTATGAACCTAAACTGCAGAGTGGGAAAATGAAGATCCTGTTAGGCGAGCTCCTAACAAGGGAACATGATCTGGATTCTATTGTCATGGATTATTGTGTTAGGAAACTTTGATCTGAAATTAGTGTGACAAATAGAATGCAATCTGACAAGATCTAAGTAGAATAGGGCATGAGTGCCCCAGCCTGGTGATCCTACCGTAAGACCAGTTGGAGACTGGTGTGTGAGGGCTGCTGGGAGAAGGCTCCTGGTTATGTGGGAGACGGGGTCTGGGGAGCAGGCAGAGGCTGCTCTGTGACGCTGGGTTCAGGACTGTGGTTCCCATCACAAGAACTATGGCAAGGGGGCTGGTGAGATAGCTCAGTGGTCTAAAGTGCCGGCTTAGGCAAGCTTAGGCAGGCGCAGAGGACCACGATCTGATCCCCAGCACCACATGCTGGGCAAGCCCTGCCCTCTGGGCAGGCTGAGCTGGTCAAAAACAAAGAACTCAGGTCAACTATATAAGAATAAGGGGCAACAGATAAGATATGGCTTGTAATAAATTCTTTTGACTATTTTGGACAGTGGGTTGTGGTAGGATGAAAGTTCATGTGGGAAAACCCTTCAGGAAACTGTCACAGTGACCAGGTAGATTATATAGCCTGAACTAGGCTCCTACGATATGCAGCGAAGTCAGCAGATTTGAGACATTTAGAAGAAAGCCAAGAGGACTTTGGTGTATTAGGTATTAAAGGTGAGGAAGCACTGGTGGTAAGAGACGGCAGCACTGTACCTGTTAGGCAGTGGTTGTACTCTCTACATTACATTGTCCACTCTCCCATCGGCATCTCTCACCCTTGGAAAGAAGTAGACCCTTCCCTTTGGCGTAGGGTGACGAGGTGTTCTGTGCTTAGCTGATGATGTGTTCTTTAGAGTTCAAACAAAAGTCTTTCACAGGTCTCTTGGGAAAGTCTCTTTGCCACTGATCATTCAGGTATTTCTAGAAGATATGATTACAGATCAGAGAAAGACTAAGTAATTATTCATTTTACCTGGTTGTTAGGCAGCTGCTGAGGCAGATATTGAATGCAAGAATGTACATGCTTTATTTATCGTTATTAAACAATACTGAGCTGCCCAGCATACTTTATGCATAATTTTATGAATCTCTGGAGAAACATTTCATTATTGATTATACATTTTGGACTGTCAACAAATGAATTTCATTAACACTGAGCCTATTTTATGACATCAATATAAATTTATTTATTATTTATTTATTTTTTATGTAGTTAGTATGGGATCTCACTACACAGCTCAGACTCATACTGATCCTCCTGTTCTCAGCCTCCCCAGCCTGGGGATTACAGGTGTGTGCCACCACGCCCAGGCTCAGTAGCCAGCTCAGCCTTCCTGGGGTGGGGTTGGCATGACACGTGGTGCCGGGAACTGAACCCTGGCCCCTGAGCTTGCCTAAGTAGGTGCTTAGTCCACTGAGGTATCTCACTGGCCCGTGAATTTGAAATGTATAAGAGACACTAATTCACTATCTGCATCTAAACATATGCTTCATATAATGAAAATGAACAGTAAGGAAGAGTCATTGTGTACATTTGAAACAGTCAAATAGGTTAACTAATTATGAGATAAATAGAAAAATGCCTGAGATTTCAGTCTACAACTAGCCTTAATTTGCACAATGATGCACTCTGCTGAGGGATCGTTAGTGCTGGCAATCTCTTATGTTTTTCCATCATGTAATTATGCAAGTACTTCACCACTTCTAAAGGGGAGGGTTAAAGGTTAGTTAGGCTCTGAGAATATGCCCATAAAGCATTATGGAATTCTTTTAGCTGAAGGATTACACCTTTTCACTTCTAGTTAGAGAACACTGTGTGTTTTCTGTATTGTACAGGGTGGCACTGGAAAGGAAAAGGTTGTGATCACGAAGGAGACCTTCAGGGTGCTGTAGTGTTGCTATGTCGTTAGAAGGGCCTTTTGCATCTATGAGAACTTCGAATTTCTAGTTTTATATCCAGACATGTGAGTATGTAGACTATTTTTCTCTTTCCAGAATAAGTTTCCTATTTAAGAAAAAAAAATGGCCCCATCCACTTAAGCCATTAAGAAATCCATGCATAAGGCAAAGAGCACTACATTCTTTTATTTTCTTTGGAAAAATACAACTGAACTCTTTAATTTCTAAGCCAATGTTTATAATGTACCTCTTCTGTAGGGTAATATATGCATACAAGAACCTTTAATATTGACATGAAACACCTTGTCAACTACTTGTGATGTTGTTTTGTTATAAGCTGTATATGAATAAGCCATATATAAATAACTCAGAAACATCATTAATGTATAATTAGATTGAACCACTTAATACTTGCACTGTCACACTGTTGCCCCGACTCCTCCAGCTTCTGGTCCTTACTGGCATTGACGCACTCCTAGGTGCACCTTACTTATGTGTAAGCAGATATTTCAAGCACAGGGAAGGGGCTACTTCAGCTGTGAGAAGCGCTGAGTGACTGCACAGGAGCCAGCTGAAAGATGAGGGGAGAGAGAAAGACACAGGCCGAATCTGGGACAAGTGGGAACCGAGTCTGAGAAAAATAAATCAGGGCACAGCTTCTATGTTAAGAAAATCGGTGCTGGAAAGAAAAGGGTTCTCAAGGTAATTTCTGAGCATTGAAATGCATTTATCTGTGAGAGAGTGCGGTAAGAACCGGAGTATTTTAATTACATTTCCATGAATGAACTGTGATACTTTGCGTTGAACACTTCACTGAGCTCAGGCTGCTGGGGGCCCTTGTGTTTATTCAAGACACACACAAACACACCCATGTGCACACACATGCACACGTCCACGTGCACTCAAATGAAATGCATTAGATGCATATATAGTTTGTAATAAATACAAATGCTTTAAGATGTCATTCACTACGCAGTGCATGTCCCAAGTATGTAGCGTGTGTGTTATAAATACTAGCTGCTGTCAGCCTCCAGTTACCAAAGTGCTGTCCCTTGAGCACAGAACTAACTGAAAGGCCTCTTTTACTGTACTGAGTGCCCAGGGTTCGATGAGTTAAAGTAAGGGCGAGTTAGTGCAAGAAAAGGCCATGTGAGTTTATAAAAGCTAGGTGAATCTTTTCTTGTAAACCAAGAGTAGACGGCAATTCGCAGTTTTGCTGGGCGCCCCTGCCTTATAGTGGATTTTAGTGGTGCCTGTGTGGACAATATCTTTGATAGGTATGAAGTCTTCTCATTCCTGCGCTTTGAGAGGAAGAGTTGGTTCTCTGGGAGGTGTAGCTCTAATGAAAGATGGTTGGGGATTTCATTCTTTCCTGTTCCTCTTAATTCACTATGACAGTCTTGGTGTCCAGTGACCAAAACACCTGTAGAATTTGTATTCAGCTAGATGAAGAACCCTGGAGAATCTCTAAATACTTTGAATTATGTGTCGAATGTTATTGTAACTATCGTAGTTCAGATTTAGGCCATTATTGGGAGTGGCCAACATACTGATACTCCTAAACTGGTATAGAGTGAAGGTTTACATGAAAGAAACAATGTGATATGATCGTGGGGTTCGTGAAGGTCAGAACTCTCTTGGAGCTAAGACAAAGACTTCTCTGGACTCTGTATTTATTGGGTCCTTAGCAATTCAGGGGGGTGAAGGATGTGGAGGACACATCTAAGTCAAAAGCCCAAGAAAACGAGCAAGGTCTTGAGAAGTACACACAGGCATTCTAGGTAGTAAAAGCTGCTAACCTGAAGAACCTGTTATCTCTTAGCTTAACAGTTGCTGACCTGGAATAGGAGTGAGAGCTAAAGGTCCTCAGCCACAGTCTCATCTTGCCTTCAGAGGCTGCTAATACGAGCTTCTTCAACACAGCTAGAGAGCACTGTGGTCGGGAATGTAACCCTTACAGAGCCTCGGCCCCAACAATTCCTCTTCTTTGTGCTTGTAATGGCAGCAGTTGACCCATTGTGACTTGAGGTTGGACAGTTCTAGGCACTGTCCAGCTTTGTGCCTCCTGTAGCAGAGCAGGAACATACATAAAGTACAGGATCATGTTGATATAACCCACCTAGTGTAGACTCGCACGCGAGCCTGGTGGCATCAGTCTCCAGCATAGGCTTGGAGCTCTGCTCTCTCTGTGGGCACAACTTCTGGGATGGATGGTATGCACAGTGGCATTTTCTGACCTATTAATACACAAGTGCAGCCTTGCTCCTATGTATTAACTGTACCAGGCCATCCCAGTGGGAGGGTTGGATTTTTTGTGTGTCCATAGTATGTATATATATATTTTTATTTGTCCTTCGGCCAATGAAGTTCTGATAGAGTATGTTTACTTTTTGTACATGGGTTTGCATTTTTTTAAAGTAAAAGTTCCAAGGTCTTATTATGCTCATAGGGGAAAGCTATACTCTCCCTTTTTGTTTATTTAATTATTTTTAAGATATAGATTTGTTCTTTGCCTTGAATCCTGCCTTTAGTCAATACATCTTTTGCTCTAATTTTTTTGTGTGTGTTGAGGGCCCAGCCCTGTCTAACTGTAACATTTCTAACTACCTTAGTTATCTATACTATTCTAAAGAACTATCCCTAACTACAGTTAGGGGATGTCTCAGTTACTCTTCTCATTTCTGGGACAAATACCGAACACCCAAAATGAAGGAAGGAAAGGTTTATTTAGCTCACAGTTACTGGAGGTTTCAGTCCACACTCAGCTGGCTCCAAGGCAGAGTGGCACAGGGAAGAAAGCAACTGTTTGTGGTGGTGTCAAAGAGCAGAGAGCAAAAGGGAGGAGTAGGGGCAACAGAGGCAACAGAAAGCAAGTCTGTCTCCCTTAAGTTACATTCAGGCAATCCACCCCAGGCTGGGTGGAGCACTCATACCCATAATCCCAGCAGTACTCATACCCATAATCCCAGCCTTGGATCATGAATTAATCACAGACTGTAAAAATGCACCTCAATGACTGCATGAGACTTTGGGGGGACAAACACACACAAGCCATAACGGGTAAATGGTCGTGGCATCCTATTTAGCTGCTTTAGGCTGAGATAGGTCAACCTAGGGGAGATCATAGTCAAGGGCCTTCCGCAGAGGCTAATCTAATGGGTCTCGGGTGGAATTCTTTTTTTTATGTTTATTTTATTTTATTTTATTTTTTTATTTTTTTTTGTGGCGGAACCAGGGATTGAACTCAACGCCTTGCGCTTGCCAGGCAAGCACTTATTCTACTGAGCCATCTCCCCTCGGGTGGAATTCTTGCAGTCCAGCAGTTATGAACTCTATTTATGAGGTCAATCTGGGGGATACTGGCTGAAAAGGTATTATCTTTGATTCCAGCTGTGTGACCACTAGGGGTGTGCCAGCCTCAAAGCAGGAATAAACATTTTTTTTTTGAGAAATTAGAACATGTATAATCAAGACTTGAGCACTGTAATGGAAAGCCAGGTTGGGGAAAGAGCCACATTTAGACACTGTTTTTAAGGGGCTGAAATAGTGATTGTAACCCACTGGCTATTACAGCCATTTTGCATCTAACTTGTTATTATGGCAGTGTTTCATACAGCTTTTGGTTACACTTTTCTGCTGAGTGTTCAGAACCAAGTTAATTTATGTATTTGGTACAGTGTCTCCCTATACAGCTTGGACTCACAGTGGTCCCCCTTTGTCAGCCTTCCCTAAGGTAAGACCTGTTTCAAAAGTTAAAAATTAACCTCTCTCTCTGTCAGAGTCCATTAAGTATCCTCAGGCATCTTTGGAACCATGTACAGAGCCTCTTGTTACTTCTGTCAGTGACAGCTGTCAGGGGGGATCACAGCCTTAGTTGACCATGCTGCTTTCTATAAAATCCTGAAAAACTTTGTCCTCTTGAAGACTCTTCATAGATGTATTGTACACTATTCATTCTTATCTCTAGGGTCTAACAGTCTCCCTGGTCTAGAGGTTGGGTGACTCACTAAGGTCACAGGATCTCCTAGAAAATTTTCACTCATCTTGAGTCCTCGTTCACCTTGGAGGTCTAGGGCCAAATATTGGCTGTCCACTTAGCCCAGTTACCTTCTTAGTTCCAACCTGTAAACTTGAGTTGTTTTACATCTATAAAACAAGAGCAATGACATTGGTACTGCAGCGGGAGCAATGAGTTTAATTATTATAATTTTATCTGAATACCAAGCACCTCAAAATATAAAGTACAGCCATAGGGCGATTATTTCTTACCAACTATGGTAATTTTAGTAGTTGATCACCTGTCAAATGTGGAGTTATTTTTGTTTCATTTTTATTTTGTTTTTGTCTTGTTGAGACAAGCTCTCACTGTGCACTTCAGGCTGGCCTTGAGCTCACTTTGTAGCCTAGGGTGGTCTCAGATTCCCAACAATCCTCCTGCCTCAGCCTCTTGAGTGTTGGGGTTATAGTTATGTGCTTCCCTGTAGAATGTTAACAGATGACTAGTATAGTTTTACAAGGAAAACTTGAGATCAAAAGCTACACATAGTATTTCAGTATGACAATCATGATGACATTATTTTTGTAACATACTAAAATGCTCATCTTACTATAGAATAGCCTTTTCAGTCAAATATTTATGTTCACAAACATTACATGACATGAAGAAACTGTCACCTAATTTATTTTTTAATGGAATGTCATCAACAAAGAAGTCTGTGACATTTTCTGGACTGCTCAGCAGTGAAGCATTCCTGAGTGTACTGATGTATGTACAAAATGTACCTTACAAAAGCCTCAAAAATGACTTTTTGACAGATGCTGTCATGTTGACTTGACATATAACTCTTATCATTAATAGCTGGTACAAAAGAGAAAGCAGATATCCAAGTCTAGAAGAAAAAAGTATCATTATAAACAATCCTGGTTTTGTAACTCAGGAGACCTTTATACCCAGAAGTCATGAATGTATATGCTACACCATAAAATTAGCAATAATGAATGTCATGGCTATATAAAAACCTTTGTCTTTTAATATAGTTTTGTACCAAGAGTGTATTTTAATGACAAATCTTATGGTTTTATTTATAGAAGATTTAACCGTCTGACAATGATTGATTTAAACATATCACAATAATATATTTTACAGTGTTTATGAGGGCTTCTCCCATAAGGCTGTGGAAATTGCCATGGTCTCCTTAGTGAACAAGGACTAGATAACTATTTCCAAGCAGCTTTCTGTATCCATCAAGTTCAGTCCTGTCCCACAGCTTTCCCAACACTGGGAAAATAGACTGGAGTCTCTATTTAATAATTTTAACAAATTTTTGATGATCTATGAGAATCAGATCATAACAATCAATGTATTATTTTTGACTAATGAAAGCTTCTTAAATAATTGTCTGTACACAGACAACAGTATGCATTGCATCTGTAAAACCAATCTTAGGTCCAGCCAGGTAGCTCAGCAGACTACAGTGCCTTCTTAGGCAGAGTGCAGCAGCCAGGGTTGGACCCCTGCATGCTGTGCTGACCCTATCCCTGGGGTGTGCTGAGATGGCAATTGAGATTGGGCCTGGTGGCGCACGCCTGTAATCCCAGTGCTGGGGATACTGAATACAGAAGGATCACTATAAGTTCAATCTATGCAGTGAGACCCTGTACATCCTGTACACCCTGTAGACCCTGTCCTAAATTCATTAAAAAAAAGGTTAAACCCAATCTTAACACCATTTTGATACGCTAGCAATGTCAGTGGAAGCAGTTAGTAGAACTGTGTGTGTGATAATATAGGAGACAGGCATTTGCGTTTTTTTTTAATTTCTTCCCAAAGTTTAAATCACAACCTTGACATCACTAGCACACATATCAACCTCTAAAAATTTTGGACATATAGGCCATGGCATTTTTTAAATCAATTTTATAGGACTCTGGGTATCCTTTGGAGCCAAGGCATAAAGGGAGCTTGCATTCTTGGTATTGTCTGTGAACATGAGAGGTTGACAGGGGTTTTTTTTATTCCTTTTTTATATACTTTTCTTCCTTTTCCCATTCTAAAACAGAAGCTGTGGGGGTGACAGTGTTAATGGATCTGAAATAGATTTACCAGGCTCAAACCTGAGAAATTCTCAGGGAAAAGTTTGTCCTCTACCTTAAGCTTTCTTTAAAATTTGTAGGTATCAAGCCAGGAGATGGCTCAGCAGTGTAAGTGCCTACCTGGCCAACACAAGGGCCTGAGTTTGATCCCTGGTACCACATGCTATGCTGGCCCTGTAACACTAGGCATGCCATGCCTGCCAGCAAAACTGGAGTAGTGGCTCTCGCCTGTAATCCCAGTGCTGGTGAGGATGAGACAGGAGGATCACTATGAATCTGAGCTGCATAGCAAGACCATGTACCAAATAAAAAATAAATATATTTATGAAACGTAAATGAATAAAAAAATTATAAGTATCTAGCTAGATGTGTGCAGGTTTTTGTTTTTTTTCCCCACCCAAGCCATTCAGATCAAATTGGCCCTTCCCAGAAAACTCTGGCCATGGTGAATGACTTCTTTGTGAAGACTCTGGTGCCTGGGAATTGACTTTCCCTTCAAAGGTTCTGCCTTAGGGGCTGAAGCCTCTACTGTGCATATTTTTATTTTCTCCACATATAAGGCTGAAGCCTTCAGTAGCAAGCTCTGTAATGGATTTAAGACCAACTGAACTAAGTGTCAGGTTAAAAAGATCTTGGAGGAAACCTTTTTTTTCCCACATGTTCTCATTTAATTTTTTGCAAATTTATTTCCAACGATCTAAATCTAAAGTGTCTGCCTGAGGAAACCATGGATTGTACTTGGTTACCTCCTGTAACATTTTAAATAAAGATTTTGGTCAATAATTTCTGACATTGCCAGTTAAATATAAGACCCAATGCTATTATGGGCTACTGGACTCTTTTAGAATATTTTGCTGAGTTTACACACCTATAATATTCAATAACGGAACTTAGGAAAAATGGGGTATACTGATGAATGTCCATTTTGTATCTGTGTATTCAAAGAGGTTGGGATAGATATATAGTTGTATTCTCTTAATGAATAGAATGATTTGTTCTAATGGTGTTTGTAAATGGTATCACAAGTCCGCATCTTGTACAGCAATTAACCACTAAGAAGAATATATGCAGTGTATTATTTGTTGAAACTGTACTTCCGATATTATTTGAAACTGTCTCATTGCTATCTGTTTGTCAATAAAACTTTGAGAAAAAAAAAAAAATAAAATAAAGATTTTGTCAGCACATGAGCCCCTGAGCATTTTAGTAGGCTTTGGGGTAGTTGAATGTATTCTTGCTCTTCAGCTATTACATTCTACCCCTTGTTTTATTCCTGAATAAAATAAAAAGCGGCTATTTGGGGCAGTGAGTGTGGCCTTTCTTCTTAGGAAGGCTTTCCACTCCCTTCGGTCTTCAAGACTTCCTGAAGTCCTGTTCTCTGTGAAGAGCTTCTCCATCCCACACCTTATTTTCCACTTTGGGTGGATCTTGCTCACCCAGGCCTTAATAAAAGTACCCGTCCAGGGTGCAGGTCCCTGTCCCTGTTTGGGCACCGGTTATCCCACTAGCTGATCAGACTTCTAGTTTCCTAAAAATTAATGTAAAGTGAATGGTTAAATAAGGAAACAGTGTGATAGAATTATGGGGTCCACAAAAGTCAGAACTCTCTTGGAGCTAGGACAAAGACTTTTCTGGACTGTCCATATTTATTGGGTCCTTAACAATTTGCAGGGGGCAGGGGACGGACAGGAACTGGAAAGCACAGCTGAGGCAAAATCCCATAAAAATGACCCAGGTCTGGAGAAGTAGAGCAAAGACACTTCAAGCAATAAACCTTGCTAATTGAGAGAACTGTCCCATCTCTTAGGTTGGTTGGTTATTGTCCTGGAATTGAAGTGAGAGCCAAATGTGCTCAGCATCGTCTCGTTTTGCCTTCAAAGGCTGTGAATATGATGTTCTCCCAAACAGCCAGAGACCGCTGTGGTCAGCGATGTCACCCTGCACAGCCCAGTCCCCAATGTGCTACAAGGTTCTTCAAATCAAAGGCTGATTGCTTTCTATGTTGTGCATTTGGGCAAGTAAAATTGAGTAGATTTATAATCTCCTCTTCACCATCTTATAGAGAAACTTCCCAATATGACATTTTCAAAATGGGTACCGTTTATTACTGCTGATAGGAGATAAGCACTCTTTCTTAGATGGCAAATGTCTATATGACTTAAGGCTTCAAAGTTGTCTATACTTTTTCCCCCTTTCACCTTTAGGATTTTATTCTAAGGTAGAAAAAACAAAATTTATGCAATGATTTATGCATGAAATACTAAGGAGATGATTGTGTACACTAAAGAAAAATGGAAATATATAAGTATCCAGCATAACTAAATTTTAATATACTTATCATAAAGCCATACAAAGATGTGCTAAGAAACAGTTGAATATTAATATTAATATTAATTTTCTGTAATATTTATTAAGGAAAATATTAAAGATACACTAAAGAGAGAAAGTTGCAAAACGGTTCTATGGGTACTTCTTTTTTTTTTTTTTCCTTCTCAGAGCTACCACCAATTTATTTTTTTTTTACCTTTAAAATAAACTTTTATTTTTTCTTTTGAAAATATATACCCACAAGATTTATATTTTTTTCAGGATTGAGATGGTATTTTATTCTATTTCAATCTTTTTATAAAAATTATTGAATCATAATTTGATATAACCAATCCTGTGTTATTGGACACTTAGGAAAAATGATTTGAGGGGCTCTCAAAACCCCAGATTGACTATCTCTGATAACAAATGCTTGTCTATCCTTCTAATTATTTCCTTTTTTTTCATAATTTTATTGAGAAACAAATAGCAATGAGAGAGCTTCAAATCAAATTGGTAGGACAATTTCAATAATTAACACGTTGCATACATTCTTCCTAGTGATTAATTGCTGTGCAAGATACGGACATGATATCCTATTTACAAACACCATTAGAACAAATCCCTCTATTCATTAAGAGAATGTAACTACATAACTATCCTAACCACTTTGAATGCACAGATACAAAATGGACATTCATCTGTATCACCTTTTTTGTTAAGTTCTGTTATTTGAATATTATAGGTATGTAAACTCAGCAAAATATTCTGAAAGAGTCCAGTGGTCCATAATAGTATTGGGTCTTCCACTTCACTGGCAATGTCAGAAATTGTTGACCTGAGTCCCCTACAGCTCAACATAACAGCTGGCTTTGCTTCTTATATTTTGTTTTTATACTTTTCTGCTGGATGGTTAAGACCAAGGTAAAGCAGGACCTATGCAACAAGAGTTGTAGCTTTTGGGTCTGATAAGGTCAGTGAAATCCCCTCAGGATTTATCCTGAGATTCTGTACCTCAGATTGTAGAACTTTTGTCAGTGTCAGCCATGTGGATGATCCTTCTCTTATCTAATCTTTTATTCTCTGTATTTTAATGTTTTGAAAATAAGTAAGAGAAGCCAATTTTATTCGTGCAGATGGAATTTAATAGAAAAATAGTGCAAATTAGCTTAGGGTTGGTGGAGAACCAAGAATTAGAGGTTTTGGAAAGATGAACCATGGTATAGAAAGTAGGACAAATTGAGTAGATTTACAATTTCCATAATCAAAATGTTCTTTCTTAGAACCAAACCATCCTGCCTGTCTCTGTTGCTGTTACAAGTGAAGTTCACATGGCATGTTATCTTTTTCTCACTAAAGATTCAAGTTCTTGAGATAAAGATTTTTATTAGCTCAACTTATGACATATCTCAGGGTCTTGCATTTTAGGAAAAGAATCTCTAAGAAATTTTCATTTTCCACTTTGGGAGTGAGGTGTAGCAATCAGAAATTACCTTATCAGTAGTTTTTCAGGAAATAGAATGCAACTTAATTGCCCACAACAAAATTAGAGTGGAAGAAGTAGATGTGTGACATTGACTTACGTACTAAGTGTTGACTACAATGTTTTACCTTGAAAAGCAAAATAAAAGCTATATAATATTTCCGAAAAGTAATGTCAACTTGACATTCTGCTGCAATATGAGACAGAAATTATTTTTTTCATAAAAGGAAACTGGATGTGTACTGTAATATCATGTATGAGGGTCTGCTCATCTCATGATATCCACTTCCACTCCCGCAGTTCTCTGAACTTAGAATATAAATCCTCAGTGTAACATCTCAGAAGAGCCCTGCTAAGCTCTGTCATTGCCTGATTTGGTTTGGAAAGAAAATCATGTTTATGAATGCCATGTAAGACAATTGATAGAAATGTAATTTTGCTAACACCGTTTGAAAATTACTTTAAAACATTTTCACCATCTGCTATGGTACCAGAACTGTGAGGTATCCTCAAAGTAGTCCTTCTAAATTCAACCTTGAGAACCCTATTCCATCTGCTCTGAATTAAAACTAAGCTAGTTAGTACCTAGGTAGTGCTTTCAGAGCCAATATCTCGCTAGGATGCAACAGAGAATGACTGTGATTTGAGATGGCTTTTTTTTTTAATCATGAGGCTTGGTGCAGCAGAACATTCGAGATCCCTTGAAGGTAGAACAGAAGTATGTTTGGTTATGAAAATTTGATTCTTGTTTTCCCCTCCTTAAGTATAGCACAAATATAAAACTGAAGTTAATTAAAATCTTTGCTAATAAGCACGTATTTTCTGTGAACATTGATGAAAATGACTCTGAACCATTTTGTAAGGTCATATTAGTGTAATGTCTAAAATGCCCCAGTATTTCTTTTCCAGAGATGGAACTGAGCTTCTATCCATCTGTATTTTACTTTTGCTTCATTCCATCCTCATTTAGAAATAATTATGCTTTCCTCTGAGACTCCTTTATGTTTGAAAGCATGATGCAAAAGTTAAGAATGTTATTGTGATCATGGTATTTTGCTTTCCTCATTCTGACAAATCTGATATACTTATGACCTGCAGATTTCTGTAGCAGTTTATTTTCACACTCAAGTGTGGACTCCAGCTGAAAGCTCGTTCTCTGTTCTTGTGGAAGGTGAGACTTCCCTCATCTTGGGAGAGAATCAGTATTGAATCAATCCAATCATGGTGATTCAGCTCTTCCTTATTAGGAGTCTGGAGTGGGCCTGTGATCCAATCTGTCCTAAGATGCATAAGGGAGATTCTCCAGAGTGGCTTCTAAAGGAGCCTTTTCAACTGGATGAAAAGAGAAAGGTTGCATAAAAGAAGGTAATATTTTCCCCACCACATTATTCCTTCCATGACTATGGTATGGGAGGATAGTATGTTTGGTTCTAATGCAGCCATCTTAGAATCAGGAACAATCAATTCTACATATAGAATTGAGTGTAGAAGAATAAAAAGAAAATTTGAGTTGTTAATGTTATACTTGAACCATATACCAAACTTCAGAATTTTATTATATGAGAATTGTTGTTATAGGAGATTTATAATATCTTCACTGATACTCATAAGCCATGAGTTGAAGGCCTCTATACTGTGCTCAAGCTCCCCACTACAAGTTGTAGATCCCAACTACCAAATGAATCACTCTATCAAATCCTCAGATTTCATATTTGAGCTTCTGATCAGCTGTGTTTCACCCTGATAACACATATGCTACCAGAAGGTGTACAGTGTACGGAAGGACACACATTGCAATAATTTTCACCTTTTTAATTCAGTTTTCATGCTTCAGTTGAAAAGGATTTCTAGCTCTTGTATCATGGTGCTTCCTTTTGAACAATAATTTAAGCAGAATAAACGTCTTTGTATATCAATACTTGTCTAATTTCTGGAGTGTTTTGTTACCTTTTTCCTCATTTTGCACAAATGAATAAAAAGCAGAGAAAAGCATTTAGAATAACCATTGAATACAAATGTTGATTGTGTGGGATTAACATAATTGA
This sequence comes from Octodon degus, assembly GCF_000260255.1. Classification (NCBI taxonomy): domain Eukaryota; kingdom Metazoa; phylum Chordata; class Mammalia; order Rodentia; family Octodontidae; genus Octodon; species Octodon degus. The sequence continues at coordinate 3,048,995 of NW_004524684.1, read as the reverse complement.
GATAAATACAAAATAATTTAGATGTACCAAAAAGCACGGGCCTCTCACCTTGGGTTGATACCTGTTGGAATAAAGCTAATTCATTGTGTGCTCAATTATGAAGGAGAGTTATGCATTATAATATGTATTATAAGATATTGACAGCATACATTCAAAGATATTATCTAAAGTTAAAGGATAAGTAGGTATTTTATGATTATATTTAGCTGCTTCAGATTATGACTCCCCTTTTGGTTATTATTTCAACAAAAAGCTGTTGCACATTTAGTGTATGCTAATTTGGGGGATAGCTAGTGACACAAATAAAATGAGATCCTTCTCTTCCTAAAAATTGTATTCAAATGAAGCATATAAATTTACATACAAGAGATTTCCTGGCTTAGTTTTATGAAGAATTTTGCATTATTGTCCTCATTATAGAAAGAAATTCTGCTGAGTCTGTGGAATCTGTGAAGTTGTCGCTGAAGAGTGGCATTTAAGCTGAGATAAAAAGGATAAAGAGGAATAAGCCCGGGATAGGGATGTTGGTGGAAAGAAGGCTCTGCCACAGACAGAATGGATATGAAAGCTAAGAGAGTTGAGACAACTGGAAGAATTGTAATCTTGACAAGGAATCCGCAAAGAAAGAATAATACTGGCCGAGGTTGGAGAAGAGTGTGGGACCCAAGTCATGAGGGTCCTTCCATACCTGAACAGGAGAAAGGGGGAGGACCTTAAGGGAGGCAAAGTCATGATTGTGTGTGCAAAACCATGAGTGTGTGTGAGTGTGTGTGAGTGTGTGTGGGTGTGTGTGTGTGTGTGTGTGTGTGTTTGGGGCTGCTGTATTGTGCAAAGCGACTGGGAGAGCGATAAGTGGAAGGAGGCTGGATAAGAGACTCTTGCAGTCACCCTTCTCAACCATCAAGGTGTGGCTTTAAAAAAAAAACAGAGATGAGGAAGTGGACAGGTTTGGGAAGAATTTAGGAAGTGGAAATAAGAGGCCTGGCCACCAATGCAAGGAAGATAATTTATTGTCCAAAGTGAAACAGCATTGAATGCAAACTAATAATCAAGATACAGTGAAGCAGGCGGTTCTGGAGTAAATAGGGCCTGTGGTTGCCCTGAGCAGAAAAGTTATTAGGGAAAGAGAAGAACTGAATTCGTACCAAATTCCCTTTACTTTGTGTGAGATTCTGAGAGTAATTTCTTCGGCCATGGCTGCTCTCTGGATCCATCTACATTCTCATTGTGACTATCAGTCTGTGGAGCAGAGGAGCAGAGAGCGCAGCAGCTCTTTGCATGGTACTTTCCACCTCCTGCCTGGACTTGGCCCCAAGGGTTTCATTCTTCAGGATGGTGCATGGTGCTCGTAAGACTCTGGGTGACGGTAGCAAGCCCTGTGTGCATGGAACATGTCTCTTAGCCCTTGCTTTCAGCAGCTTTCTAATTCTGCGATCAAAAGGAGTCTGTGTCAAGCGCTTTCTTCTTTCCTACATGTGACTGTCATTTGGAAGCCAAAGAGCTTTCATCCAAAGCAGTGACAACTACAGAACCCTGCCTTCAGCCCGTCTCCTCCTCTCTCGAGCCCTTCGTTGTACAGCTTTCTGGGTTTGTAAACTGTCACGTATTCACTGTGGCTTGTCACACAAAGGCTTCGCTGCTGCCCAAAGAGCCCTCTCACCTCCCTCAGGCTGGTCCGCTATCTGTAATCATACTCTGCTAATTGCACTCAAAAATGTTTTTCCTCTTAAGCTCTCTTTTCTTTCCAGGTAGTTAATTGATCTTTACAGAAAGTAGTTTTATTGTTGTGTTTGGATTTTTTCAATAAGTGGCTTCTTCTGGCAGTATTCCTTAATTGTTGCTATCAACTGATTCTAACGTTTAGTCTTCTTATGCAGAAGAATCTTCCTACCCAGAACTGGAGCAGCTATCTAAGGAAAGCAGTGCCTGGTGCGGTTTATCAGTGTTCAAAAACTGAGGAAATAGGAAGATAGAGCATTGTACAGGGCAGCTCACACGATGCATAGTCCTTTTGGAGACCAAATTCTATCTTTTTTGTGATTATCCTACATTTAGAAAGAAAACTCATCTTAAAAGAACTCATCTTAAAAGAAAACTCATCTTAAAAGAACTCATCTTAAAAGAAAACTCATCTTATATGGTTGCATATACCATGAACGATATATAAATAAATGACTTCTTTTAGTGTTTTGCACTCAAAACATTTTTGAGTGCAATTAGCAGAGTATGATTACAGATAGCAGACCAGCCTGAGGGAGGTGAGAGGGCTCTTTGGGCAGCAGCGAAGCCTTTGTGTGACAAGCCACAGTGAATACATGACAGTTTACAAACCCAGAAAGCTGTACAATGAAGGGCTCGAGAGAGGAGGAGGCAGGATGAAGGAGGCACAGTAGACATTGGGACCAATTCACTGACACTACTTTCAAGCATGGCTTATGCAGAAAATATAACATCCTTTTACCTGTGCAGATAAATATTGTGTTGCATATACCATGAAAGATATATAAATAAATGCCTGATGACTCTGTGTCTCAATTATTTGAGTGAAGCCATATTTTCCCAGGACTGTAGAGAAAACCTTCTCTATCTGCTATCATATATGAGGTTGCTTTCAGTTAAACCATTTTATAATTAAGCCGATTAAACTACAAGCTCCTGATGCTTGTTTTCGATCAGCAAGGAAGAAAAGATGTATTCATCTTTTCAGTATGTATCGCAAGATTCTTCTGTGTATCAGGTGCCACAATTAACACTTGAGAAACAAAGATGAGTAAGATACTCTTCTCTCCCTCTAGGAGTCTCTAAACTAGCTTACTACAAACAAGAATGTGTGGTACAGTGCTAAGCAAAACTGGCCTGTGTAGATCATAGAACAGCTGTATAAAGAAAGCAGTGTAAATAGTTTTTTATACAGAATAGAAAATAGGAAGACAGTCTACTATAATAAGCAGCTTAGATGCATAATCCTTTTGGAAACCAGATTCCACCTTTTTTGGTGATGGTCTTACAGCCTTGGGTGTTACATGAGCTCACGTGGGTCGGGCTGCAGACCCACATGCTTCACCAAATGATGTCTGGCATGGAGAAAACAGAAAATTATTACATTCCTCTAAGAAGATGATGCATGTAAATTGAACTTATCTCTTCTGCTCATATCCTGTTATCTAGAACTTAGTAAAATAACCACAACTATCTATAAGCCAAGTCTGGGACATGTACTCCCTAGTTGGCTGATCTTGTACCCATCTGAAATTCAGGGATGGAGGAGACAGTTTTGTTACTAATAGGAAGACAGGCAAAAACATAAATGGGGGGAAACTGGTCTCTGACTCAATTTTGAAGAAAGTCCTGGCAGAACAAAGCCATGAGTATAAATATGCATATGCACACATTCTATTAACTATGCATAATATATGGAATTCTTAAAAACGTTAGATTATTACTTGGGTTGAAAGTTATTATATGCATATTTAAATGAAAACCTCAGCTCTTTTCTATGCTACAGAGGTATGTTAAGCATTCTGGAATCAGATGCTAAGCATAAATAAGCTCTGTGGTCTTACGCAATCTTGGGACTTTGAGAGTAAGACTTTTGCTCTTCCAGCTGAGCTGTGTGAATAACCACATGATCCCTTTTTCATGCTAAATGTCTCGTGATTCAATACTTAATGCCATGCTCTGCTTAATTAGATTAAAGTGAGAAACATGAACAGAGTTCTACCACTAGGTCTTTAATGATTTTTTTTAACCTATAATGAGATGGAATAGCAACAAGTGCTCTTTCCAGTGGAAAGAGAACATTCTGGGTGAACTGTATTTCTTAATGGAAGAGACTTTGTTTGTGTTGAGTTTTTTGGTGGATTCGTCTAGAGAAAGGGTTAGAATAGATAAATGCATATGATAATTCTAAAGGAATTGCAGCTGTTTAATTTCAATGACAGGGGCTGGGGAGATGGCTCAGTAGAATAAGCACTTGCCTGGCAAGTGCAAGGGCCTGAGTTCAGTCCCCGGTTCTGCCAAAAAAAAAAATAATAATAATAATAATTTCAATGACAAATGATAAAATGACAGATTAACATAAATATATTGGCTCATGTCCTCTACTTAAAATAAGTGATGGCACATAACTGTTCTGCCTTTTTTCTAACCACCTCTCGGTCCTCTCATATTCGTCATCTATTAATGAAAGCATTTACCTAGCTCATCTTTACAGGCGGGTGCTTTTGGCCATAGAAGGAAGATTTTTAGTTCAGTGTGAGTTTCTGTGATAAATACCAGCATTATATAAACTTTGTACACTAACCTTCCCCATGGCATGAACTAAAATTTCATTTTTTTAATCAACTGAAGAAGCTACATGGGTCTGAGGAGACAGCATATTTTCTTAAAACTCTTGTTCCCTGTCACTTCAGTACAAAGAAATATGAATAATTTCTTCGGAATACAAAGAAATCATAAAGCCAGTCACACAGTTGTTAGAAGCACAGTATTTGGAAGAGTAGATTGCAGAAACCAAGTAGGTGAGCGACACCACTGCACTGTCAAAACAGTGCTACGTGACAGCTAGCAAATGAAGCCAGGACACAGTGAGTTCTCATGTTATACCCTTTTGCCATTTTGCAAACTACTTTGAAATTGTAGACTTGTGGTTGGTAGAAGGATCCAGCTTGAGCTCTCACTTGCAATTTTTTATGGCCCATAAGGCAAGCATACTTCAGCATTAGGCCTTCAAAACCAGGAAAAGAAAAGACTCGAATCCTACATAAACTCCACCACGTGCTCTCTTTCTTTTAGGAGTTGTAAGCAGAGTTGAATGACATAATCCTATGAGGACAGAAATCAGCCCCACCGAATTTCAGCACAGCTGACTCCTCCTTCCGTCGTGTTATCATCCAGCCTGTGGCAGAATGCAGAAGTGACTGGGAGGAAAGCAGGTGTGAGGGCCTAGCCTCCTAGCACGGAGGCTTTCCGAGCAGTGGTTTTTGTGCAGGGTGCGCCAGGGTCCAATGCATTTCTTCTTTTCCATTTAACATGGATTCATAATAGATTTCTTTAATTAAGAGAGTATTTTGGAACAGTCTTGGGTTTCCAGAATGAGGAAAGTATAGTTTTATCTTTCACAGTTATTAAAAGAAAGATTATATCACCATTTCCATTCAATGAAAATAAGCTATTTATGCATATTGTTAAAGTACCACAAACTACCATGTTTTGAAAAGTCAGCAGCTCAGAGTCTCAGGGTGAGATCTGTATGTCTTCTCCTCATGTTCTGACAGCAAGAATGAAGATAGGTAGATGGGGACACCCAGGTGGTAAAGCTGTAACCCACCATGGCTCCACTGCCCCAGCTGTCCCGCCCTAATCAAGAGGGGCCATATAGTGGGAGCCAGGTTGTTGGCAATGATCGTGGGCCTGGGTGCCCCGTGCTGTTGTTTCTGACGACAGACTCTTGGTCCCAAGGGGTCAGAGAACGTCAATCATGAACGTACAGTCTGCGCTTATGTATTGGTAAGCAGCTGTGGTCCAGCCATACTGTCACTGTAATAAAGATTATGAAAGAAGAAGCCAGCAAGCAAGAACTTGTTCATTGGAAACTGTACCTGGACAGGTGTTGTGTGCTTCTGCTATTATTTTAATTCCACATGAGTGGCAGGGGTAGGTGTGTGCCTCGCGTGGGGCTGGGGCGGCAGCTGCAGGAGACTAAGCATTAGATGTGGGGGGGCTTGAGCTGCACAGCCCCTGCTCTGCACGCCCCAGCCCTCTCCTTGTCCAGAAGAGGGCAGTCCGGGCTGGCCACACCAGTGGCAGACCTTCCTCATGAGCCTGGAGCTGGTTTCCATTCCAGTTGGGGCCTTGCATTTCTTCTCCTCTCTGCATAGTAGGAGTCCTTATCAATCTGATGGTGCTTCCATGCTAGGAAGAAGCTATTCGCTGTCTCTAATCTTGTTTCCAGGGTATTAGTTGCAGGTCCTTAATACTTCCATTCTTTATCATGCCATCATTTTTGCCTTCTTTTCCAGTGATACCACAAACAGCTTCAATGCCAGACTGAGCAGACCCTTACTTGGGCCATGAGCTTTGCACCCCGTTGGCCTCGGATACCCTCAGCCCTGGAAGACTTGCAACTGTAATGTGCTTCCAGCAGCCCCAGCCAGCACCACTTGACCTTAATGTATGTGCCAGAGTTCGTTGCTCTTCTCTGTGTCTCTGATCTGGAGTAAAGGAGGATGGTATACAGTAGGAGGTCCAAGAAAAACAGGGTCCATAACAGCCTTACAGGGAGCCCACAAAGCACATACAATACTAGATAACACCAGCAGCGTAGTGAATTTGCTGTCGCCATTCACTCTAGGCCATGTTCAGCAGTATCTTCCTGAGGCTTTACAATGGCACAGGGTCTCTTATTCCATGAATCCTAAAATACACTTTAGGACCTCTATATTCTCATATGTACTCTACATAAAAATGCAAGCTAAATCATATTCATTATGTAAATACTGCTGTATTAATGGCTCCTGAAATATATAATTACTATGTGCTGTGTTTGCTGTAGGGCTTTGGTTTCCCGCTACCCCTGCCTAGGCTCACCTCCTTCCAGACAAATTCTGGACTCACCCATTGTTTTTCTCTCTTTTCATAAACTGCAATTGTCACTGTATTTAAGCTGTTCTAAACAGAGACTCCCTGAGGTCAGATCGTGTGATGGCTTTTATTATTCTCATATGAAAGCCTCAAGAGCTGAGTCCTTGGCCTCTGTTGGGTAGCAAGCATCCTAGAGCCGTGTCCACAGAGGGCCAAGACCTGTGGCCCATGTCCAGCCACAGGAAGTTCATGTCTGTACTTACCATTACATAGTGTCCCTTACTGTGTTGACCTTTGTACCCCAGATGGGTCAGCTGTGTCGCCTTCTACTCTGTAGCTTTTTTACCCCTGATATCTCCTTATCTTAATTTTTGCTTTCTTGTTCTCTGATCTACACACAACCTACTGCAGAAAGTTCTTGAATTATTTGTATTATACTTTTCTTTTGGCCTCCATTCCCGTTCTTGTCAACAGCTCAAGGACTTGATGTTCCTGGGAACTGGCAGCTAGTGGGCCTGGCTAGATTAGCATTAAGAGGCAGATCAGTGTCCCGCCCGAATGCCTAGACAACAGTCATGCTCATCCTCATACAGTTCTCTCCAGTCTGTCAATAAATGACATAAAGGATAAGGGCACAAAACTGGGCCGTGCTGTAGGTAGGGTTTCATCTTCTTTCCATGCTTGCTTCTTTATCATTGGCATTTTGCAGTGGCTTTAAATATTACTAAACGGTGGGACTTTTTAGCATCTGTCTTGAGCCCCGCAACGCCAGTGTTGTCTTGGAGATGTTCTGCGCCTCCTTTTCCTTATACTTAGTAAGAGATATTTTGGTTTCACCCAGAGTCATCCTTAATAGAGCAACAGGAGGGAGGCCATCGATCTCTCCTCCCGGCTCATCCTGTCCTTGCTGATGTCCTCTTCGGCTGCAGATGAAGCTTCCCCGTCTGTCCTCTCCCGAGATGCATAGCCAAGGTCTGACCTCTGCCTGCATGAGGTATTGATGGCTTCCCAAGGTTCACTGGGGAGCCAGGGAGGCATATGAATTTTTAATTTAAAATCATAGAGCAACACCCTGCTCTGGCAGAACTGATCAATTAGGTTCTTTATATAAAGATCAGTAGCTTTTTTTTTGCCCCAGAATACAGTTATTAAAAACACATCTCCTTTTACATCTTGTTTTCAAAGTTTTAGGAAATGTCAAAAGCCTCTCATAAATTTAAATATATGCTGTTTCGATTATTATATATCACACACATGGTTATAAATAGCTTGATAACTAAAGCACTCAGAGAATACAGGTATGTGATTAATTTTAGGGTCTATGTAGGTTTATATTTTTATTTCTTTGATACAGGGTCTCACTACGCAGCTCAGACTCATAGTGTTCCTCCTGCCTCAGCCTCCCCAGTGCTGGGATTATAAGTTTAAACATAAATAACTAAATTTGATTCTGATAGACTTTATAATGCAGTGGCTGCCTCCCTGAGACTGGGGCAATTTTGTACTGAGGGCAGTTCCACCTGGTTCCCCACTAGCAATTAAATCAAGCACTGCTGTTGTGTGCCTGTTCTTTTTATTGGAATTGAGGGCTGAACCCAGCACCTGCACATGGAACCACATAATCAGCTCTTTTTATTTATTTTTTCATTTCATTTCATTTATTTTAGTATATGTGCTGCTGATATGAGAATTTATTTTACCTTTTGTTTACAGGCAAAATCTTGCTTAGTCACTAAGGTGCCAAGGCTGGGTTTGAACTTGCAATCCTGCTGCCTCAACCTCCAGCCTGAGACTGAGAGGTATTTGCACAATTCCACAACTACCACTCACAGTTCTGCATTTTAACCTGCAGGTTTTCATCCCGAGTCAGTCATTCACTCACAACGTTGGCCAAACAGCAGTGTTAGATCAGAAGTGGTGTCGGACGCTGAGAATACAGTTATATACATGCAGGGCATTCCGCCATGCATCAGAGACAGCGAGCAAGCATATCAGAAATCCCTAGAAGGTGCAACAAATGGTACGACAAACAAAAGCCACAGATTCTATGAGATTGTATAACCAAGGGGACATGTTCTTTTGCTCTATTATGTGGAATGTAAAATACTTCGCTTGCTCCTGCACTGTTTGTCACATATCTTTGTGCTAACAGGTCCTGCTCGTAGGGTGCCTCACTTGGCCAAAAGGAATCCTATTAAGCTTTCCCTGCACTGGTTAGCTCCATCCTTTCGGTCCTTAGTGGGCAGTACAATAGCTGCCCACTGTCATAGCACAGTGATGACACAGGGGTAGGCATCTGGCCTAGGGCTGCGGTACAGACAGGGGCAGGCACTTGAACTCAGGTCTGACTTCTCTCTAGACATCGTGGTCCCTCGATGCAGCACAGGCACAAGGGCTTTGCGCAAGGTGCAGGCGATGAAGCCCGGGACTTGCACTGTGCTACATCCGCAGGCTTTCTTATTATTTCTTTTAATTTTGAGACAGAGTCTTGCTGAGTCATGAGCTTGCTGCAGCTGGGCTTGGACATGCAGTCATTCTGCCTGCACTGCCCGGTACGCTGCTGTCGGGAGCTTATGTCCCACACCCAGCTTTCTGTTGGTCTTCCAGGCACTAAATACGCAAGACGTTTGTGTGCTCCCTCTTCTCCTTTCCTATCGTCCTTTTCGTCCCTGTCCACTTACTCCCTTTCCTTACAGAAAGCCTGCTGACCTCCGCGCTGGGGGAGGTCGCTGTCTGTGCTGTCCATGCTGCGCAGTGTCGTGTGAGGAAGGGCATCAGCGATGACGAGGTGGGTGTGGGGGAGGGGAGAGTGCTGCCTAGTGCTCTGCCTGCAGAATCCCGCTGCTGCTTTCTCCTGAAATGCTGATTAAGGACATGCATGGCTCTTCCTCTGTACTGATATTTCCATATGCATGGCCTGTTTTCCAGGTCTGCTTTCCAAAGCTTTCTGTTTCCCTCATTGTTAGAACTTTCGTGACCCTGGTAATATGATCCGTCCTTACAGTGACTCACCTGGGAGAATCATTGTTTCTCTCTATAACACACAAACTCTTGAGCTAACAGCAGTGCCTGTGTGCTCTGTTACACAAATACCTGAGCTTTTTCTGATCTTTCACCCTTTCTCTCAATTTACTTCTTCTCTTTTCTTCTTTCTTCTCATCTAATCTGCCTTTTCCATCTCCAGTTTTCTCAAAAGTATGCATCCTAGATAAAATAACATTTTCAAACAGTGGTTGTTATTCCTATTCTTGTTTGATTAAACTTTTATCTGGTACATGCAGGGTCCCTCTCTGAGCAGGGCTTATTAGTAGAGTTCATGCACCTCACCTGTTCTCAGATTAGCAAACATTGCAGGGCCCTGGAGGTCCCCATAACTGGCCGAGGCATGTTGGTGTTGCCTCATCATGTGAGCCTGCATTCAGCTCTCGGGGCGGGGCCTTTTGATGCTTCCTTCTGAGATGTTCATAAACACAGAGGAGACCAAGGAGAAAGGTGGGAGTCAGGCGTCAGAGCACAGTGCAGACGGAATGGCGTTAACAGAAATCTGTGCTGCATTTGCGTGTGAACTGAAATGCACCGGAACAAAAAAGAGAAAGTTAGAGGGGGGCTAAGAAAATGAAGGGCCAGGCACAGACAGCCCGAGGAATAGCTGCACATGCTAAGTTACGCAAGTTCCTTTTCCCTTTGGAGAATGTCATAGACTTATAGATCTGAAAAGAAAATACACAGACCAAAACTGAAGTTTCTTCAATGTCTTGTTATTCATTGAATTTGTACACTAGTCTACCTTCTATTGTAGCCTTTGAAGCAGTGTATGTTAGTAGATTGAGTTTAGGTTTCCACAATGCCAATTATAAGGCATCTAAAAATATATTTCAGAGTATTTTGAAGAACTTGGCCAGTGTTTTAAAACCAGTAAGCCCTTCCCTCTGTGTCTAACTCAGGTGGTGGTTGTGGATCTGTGTCCATACGTGTACGAAGACTGGGGCCACAGCGTCGCTTAGGGGCACGTGATGTTTAAGTCTGCAAGTCTCCATCGTGGCTCGTGGGGCAATGCCCAGGGTCCTGGCATGTAGAAGACGTGGGTGGGGCTGCGGGCCAGCAGTAGACCCTTCGGGGCAGGCGTGGAGGCTTGAGGTCAGTGAAGTGCGTCTCCATGGGCACCGAGGAGCCTGAGCTCTTCCTCTGTCTGGCTCTTGGTTGTGGAGTGTGCAGTGTGCACCGCCACTTAGCCCCATGGCAAGGGGACAGCATCACCAGACACCCCAAGGATTCTGTCTTCCCAACCTGGGTAGTAGAAGTTCCAGTGTCGTGGGCCAAAATGGACGTTGTTCTTTTTAAGTTAAATACATCAAGTATTTCACTAGAGGAATATGAAGCTGACTAACGTATCCTCAGTATGTAAAACCCAGGTGGTCCTTAGATTTATTCTGAATACATGAAGTAGCAGAAATTTACAGTACACTCTCTTTTTAAGATTTATTTATTTATGTATTTGGTGCAGGGTCTCGCTATGCAGCTCACACTCACAGTGATCTTCCTGTCTCAGACTCCCCAGTGCTGGAACTACAGGCACATGCCACATGCCCGAGTTTCGGTGGCTGGCATGGCACAAGTCTGGCAAGGTGTGTATGTAGTACAGGGATTGAACCCGGGTCTTTGAGCTTGCCAGACAGGCACTTAGACCACGAGCTATCTTCCTGGCCCTATAGTATGTTCTGCATGTTCAAAAACTAATGTTTTGAACCTGGGTTATAGGTCAGTAGCATAAAAGCATACCTGGCAAGTCCTGAGTTTGATCCCTGGTGAAAAAAAAAAAAAAATCTGAGGACAGTACTAGGTAAGTTTTAAAAATAAATGCAACAATAGCATCACCCAAAAAGAACCTTTTTAGGTTTCTGTAAAGGTATCTCTTTTAGGTATTGTTTGCACTTAGGAAAGAAAATACAAGAGAAACTGTAAGAAATGTAAGCAGAAGACAGAATGTAAGCCTGGGAAACAGTTGGTCCATAAAATTTAGTCCTGGGAACTGTGGTTATGTACTATATATTCATGTATATGTAATTTTGTTTGTGAAGTATTTTAATAAACATTCGGAAATACTATGGCATGCTGTTCCTCATAATAATTATGTGTAGCGTGACTCTCTTGAAATATCTACTTATTACCTTAGCTGCCTTTTCCAAGGTGATGTATAACTAAACTGAAAATGTTGAAACAGCAGTATCTGCATCTGTCCTCTACCCAGTTAAAACGATGGGAGGGCTTCACGGTAGGAGCGTCCCGAGGAACGTTTTGTATTTCAGATACTTTGTGCAAGCCTATCTGAATGAATCCTTAACAGGCAAAAGTGATTAGAATAGAAGTTTGATCAATTAATTTTGATTTTTAAGAGACAGTTTTAAGGGGTAGTTTTCGATTATGACCATCATGACCCATTCAGAGATTTGGAGTTGTGACCTATGCGTTAATTCACTATTCTTATGTATACATAAAATTCTTAAACCCATGTGGCAGGATTCTTCCATTTAATTGAAGGTTGTGGAAAGATTAAATTCTTTAAGTCTTGTTTATGAAGTTAGCATAATGAATTTTTTTTCTGCAAAGATTTCAAACATTCCCTTGAATACAGATTGGCCTCCGCTACCCTTCTTGTGGCTGGCTGGTCTTCCCCGGGCTGAGTTGGCACAGATGTCTCTGGAAGAGCAGGGAGATCTGGAAAATCATCACCGGGCTGCCCTCATTAATTGGCAGCGGTCCCCAGACCCCTGTGCCAAGCAATTTATGTCCACAGATAAACGAGTTTTAAGACATCAGAAAACAGAAGAGTATAGTTGGTGTGATATCCTAGCAAAAGAAAAACTCAGGAAAAGAAGAATGAGCTTTAAGCTCACAGCTGCATAGAATGTTTCAGAAAAGTCCTTGAAAAAATAATTTTAATTTAGGCATCTATGTGTATCCATCTATCACCTGGATGAGGTATGATGTATGTATTCATTCTGAATGAAACTTTGTGTGCAATAAATAAATCCATTTATGCTATCATAAGAAAAATATGACCTGTAGAACAGCCTATAGTTCCTATCACCTCCCCACATGTTTTAATAATAAGTGTACCATTAGTCAAACTTAATACAGTGATGCGGCCGTGCAAGTTCTCAATTGCTGATGTCAGCTAAGGTGGTGACTCAAAAGTTTGAGCACCATTGGCTGGAATGGCAGAAATTTTCAATTCTTACGGAATCTTAGCTATTCCCCCAGTGCTTACAGTTTTAGTTGAATACACATTACATGCTAGGCATAGTTGTTTTGCACTTATGCTTTACCATTTAACAGTGAAAAATCCAGACCTTGGAAAAGTTTCTGTTTAGGAGAGCCTGTCCTATCCTGGAATCCCATCTGTGACTGCGAGCAAAGTCCTATGGCATTGTGGGCACTGAGAACAGCAGAAAGTCTCAGTTAGAGGTGGGAAGGTGGTGCAGAACCAGGCAGTCTGGGCCCACTGGAGCACTGAGGTCAATGGCGAGCCCCGAACGTGAGGGACGGGAAGTGCATGCGAGGTCCATGATGAACAAGCCCGAGACAGGATGCCTGAGAGAGGCAAACTAACACTGCCCAGGACATGGGACACTAATTTTGGTCTCTGAGAGATTAAAACATATGGCGTTGAGGAAGGGGAACTTTAGCAGAGTTAGAAATGTGCAGGAAGCACAAAGAACAGATGCTGGAGGTGGAAGTAACAGAAAGGAGACCACTGAAATGGTTCAGCCACTGGAAAGGCTGGGCTCATTCGGAGAAAAGTGAAGGTCTGGAAAAGACCTGAAATGCAAGAAAAGGTTCATAATTGTGGAATTGATGGGAATCAGTGACAGATTGGGTCAAAAAAAAAAAAAAAAAAGAAGAAAAAAGCAAGGCTACTTTAACATCCAGAAAAAAAGGAATTTGATGCCATGAACAGTGATGGGCACATCAGGATATAGGGATGGATACATTAGATCCCCACCACTTTAAATATATGGAGGTGAGTTACCAGAGTTAGCACCAGTGTGTGTGAATGATGGCGATGTAAACTCCACACAGAGAGTTCATGGACGGAGGCTTTGTAATTGGGATGGTAGTTGGCAAATGTAAAACTAAGACTGACATTGCTGTATGTTTGTCCCCAGAAAATCTGGCACTTTGTATATGTGTAGCTTTTCTTATTTATATAATGCTTTGCTCTTCATTGCATGTCGTATTAATAGCATTGTACACCAAGTAGCTCATGATTGCTTGGAGTTGGAAGTAGGTTGAGGGACTTGTATGTAACAACAAACCCACTATTTTCCCTTTGTTTCCTAAAGATTAATTTTAAAAGAATCTGAAATCACTTTTATCCACACAATTTGTAAGGTTGAGAATATTCCAACGTTCCTTGATTTTTCTGGATGAGCTACCTGTCATATGCTATATTTTCATGACGTGCCTTTAAATTATATGAAAAAAGTTATGGTTCAGTTCAGCCTTGTGTAAATATATTAATGAAACAGAGGACAACATTAACACATTCAAATCACATTCTATTTTCAATTTACTCGTTTTGCACCATGGTGGATGCAGAGTGCTGCTTTCCTGTTTCCCAGTAAAGCCTCAAGCTCAGGTTGGCCCTAGGCAAGGACGCTCCATGAGAGGGGCACAGCACACAGAGCCCTTGCATCCTGCTTGCTTGGGTGGCAGTCAGAATGCTTCCTGGGCAGAGGCAGTTGTCACCTGCTGCACCAGCTGGTGCCTCTGCAGCCTGTGCAGAAACATATCAGTCTGTTGGAAGGGGCCTTGTGTTTGGGCCCACGTCCTGCTGTCCTGTGCTGGGGCTCCCAGAAAGGCCTGATTTGAGATTCTGCTGCCAATGGTCCCCCTGCCCCCATGAGATCCCGTCGGATCACACAGCCTCTCCTCTGTCCACATCAGCTGGGCTTTTCTCTCCACATTGTGGTTGGCACTTAGCAGGGCATCTACTGCCTTTTTACCGTCTTCTGTATTTTTCCACAATTCTTTATTAAAAAAAATTTTAATAATTTTATTGAGAAATAGCAATGAGACAATTTCAGATGCAGACATGATATTCTGTCCATAAACACTATTAGTACAAATCTTTCTATTCATTGAATTAAGAGAAGGGGCCGGGGAGATGGCTCAGTGGAATAAGCGCTTCCCTGGCAAGCACAAGGGCCTGAGTTCAATCCCCGGTTCTGTAAAAAAGAAAAGAAAAGAAATCATTGAATTAAGAGAAAGTAGCTGTATATCTATCCTGTTTTGAATATACAGATACAAAATGGTCCTTCATTTATATCCCCTTTTTTTGTTTAGTTTTGTCAGAGATGGTTATTCTATTGTCATTTAAATATTATAGGTGAGTGGATTAAGCAAAATAATCCAATGTAGTCCAGTAGTCCATAATAATAGGCCCACGATTCTTGGTACTTGTCTGAACTCCTTGAATTTCTATTCCTCCAAGAAATTCCCTCCAGCGGTGCTAGGCATGGTACAGTGTTATCCATCTGCAATGGTAAGAGTTCATCTCATGCCTTATAAGCTTTCTTAAGGCCTTCAGAAACTCTCTGACAGCTGAAAACTAGAAATGACTACTCCATATAAGAGAGGAAACTGCAAAGTGAAAATTAACAAATACTTAATAATTCATTTTAATCAGTTATGGATAAATTTAACACTCATAAATATACCTGATATTTAAAAATAAGTTTTCTCAATGTATTTTTAATTCTGAAGACTATTCCTGGTGACATATTTATGGTGATAAATATCAATTTTATTTATTTATTTATGGTACTGGGGATTGAACTCAGGACCCTATGTTTGCCAGGCAAGCACTTATTCTACTGAGCTATCTCCCAGGCCCTAAATATCAATCTTAATTAAATGACTTACTCATAGAAAATATTTTTATAGTCTTCACCTATGTACATTCATACGTAGTTTATGTAAAATAGGTGTGGTGAGCTACACAAATGAATGAAGTGGAAGCTTAACTTGGTATTAGAATAATGTGGCTTCCCAAATGGTAGTCCCTCTTGGGCCGTGTTTTAGGCTGGGCCACGCCACACTAGCTTCCCGATCTGAGTTCTGACTGGCCAGTTTTTAATTGGGCTCCATTCCTGGAGTGACCATCCATAGCGAAGAGCTCAGTGGGCGGCAGGGTAACTTCCTCAGCTTGCCCAGTGATTTTTCCATTTACAAATTAATTCTAAGCTTATATTTATTATTTTGAAGTCACAAAATGAATGTACTATTAAATAATTACCCAATATTCAACTGCTTTTGCCTGGCTTTTCCCATTTTTTTAAAGATCATTTTAAATGTAATTTATAGGAGATGTTTACAAAAAGCATTTTCCGTATTCTGAACTCTGCTCCTGCTGCAAACCAGTGGAAAGAATGATAGATGAATATATTTTTACTAGTTCGCCCTATTTCACTAGGCAGGAATCTAACAAGATAGATATGATAATGAAGAAATAAAGCAAGTAGAGTCTGTCGGTGTCTGTTAGCTAAACACCACCAAAAGCCCGTCTGTGCGTTATATTATTCATTACATTAAGGGGAGACACTCACAAGGATGAGGGGTTGTCTACATTGAGTGTTGGATGAAACAGAGTGTCATAGGATTGGGCCCTGGGGTGGGTGATTGGGAGAAGAATTCAAGGAAACGGCTTTCTGGCAGTCAGGGTATAGAATGGATATAGTAAAAGACAAGGGTGAGTGTTTGATTAGCTCAGTATTTTTTTCTGGAGGGAGGGTAGAAAAGAACATGTGTACCTGGTTAAAAAATTGAATAGTTCATTTTGGCTGAGAGAAGGGTATTTGTTGTTTTGTGAATAGTGTTCTGACTTTATTTTTATCAACCATTGGAAAAACCATGAAGTGGCATTATTTCATTTTATTATGGTCCCAGTCTACCTGTGTCTGAGGTTGGCAGTCGGTGAGGTTATGTTTCATAGAATAAAGACAATACCTAGATTTGAGTGCCAGCCTCCTTTTCTGGGGGCTGTGCTTTTCTGTCTTTCCCAGGACTAAACTAAAATGCAAAGCATGGATTCAGAATTAAGCATAGACCAACATCGGCTTTCAGCAGTGGTGTACACTGAAGAGCTGTGCTACTCTTTATATTGTGTTGCAGGATGCAAAGGTCAGGAGAAAAGGTGAGCATCTCCTTGAGAAGTGATGGCTGCGGACCGCAGCGCAGCACTGAGTCTCCACACTCTTTAGGTCACTCTCTCATGGTTCTTTCCAGAGGGATTTAATCAGGAAGCCTCTTTGTCTCGATGCTGATGTTGGGTGGAGAAAGAGTCCTCTGAGACATTTGTGACCCTCAGCCAGATCCTAAGTATGCTTTGGGGCCAAGCTCACGTGACCCGAAAGTATATGAGTCCAGAGCTTCACTCGCATGGGTCTAGCTTTGTGCTGTTTTTAGGTTTCATAAATATATATCAACCTTGAAAGAGCCTACTTAACTTCAACTAAAGCTTCCGAAGTTTCAAAGTTTCAGAAAACACAGGGAAATGTATATCCGTGAGAGCCAGTACAGAATTAGTCCCCAAAGTCCTGTAAAGTAAAATTATCTGACATACAGAACAGAATATGTGCACTTCTACGTGTAATGATCTGAGAGAGATCAAAATCTTAGTAAGAAATAAAAAAACCATAAAATATTCAGACATTTATAAAATTCACTCAGTGATTAGGAAGGACAATGATAAAAAAATAAAATGTTTGACCATGTAAATTTTAAAATATAAATATATTAGTAAGTATTTAGAGATGTATATTGGCAAAAATCGAAGCTGGATGAGTCAAGGAGTTTAGGATAAAAGTTCTCAATAAAATGGAAGGGTACATAGAGTCCTTCATGACCAAGGACTGAGTCAGTCTTCGGGTTTTCTCTTCTCTAGTTTATATAATCCTTAGAGCTCCATGAATATTTCCACATTGCTTTTCATCTGCAGGCTGATGTTATCATGCTTGTCACCTCATTTTATAACTGTTACTGTTTGCTCTGCTCCTTACTGGTCTTTGATGACAGAAAACTAAAATGTCTTATTCATTAGCCATTGCTGTCCTGACAGAATGTATTTAGGACATTTGTTTCCCTACCAGCACCACACAATTCATACTAAACATTTAATGTTTGTTGAAATAAAATAAATTCTCTAAATTTGCAGTTTATTTACATTTTCTATCAACTGAGCAATTTTTCTGTCCTCCAATCTTTTTTCCTCTTTAGGTGACTAATAAGAAAATTATGAATTATTTCCCTGGAGTTTGATCCTGCTGCTTCCATTGACTTTAGAAACACAATCAACTATAAGTTAGCAGTATCCACCTGTTGAGAAAGTGCAGGTGTGCAACACTTAATTCTTTTTTAAACTATTTGCACTTTGCAAAATTCAGATTTTTTGTAATTTACTTTATCTGATAATACTAATTAGCATAAAGATAAAAATATTTCCTGTTACAGTTAGTGAACATCATGATTTCTATTAGCATAAAATAATCAAAATCTGTGTTACTATTATGGGGCAAAATTAAAATATGGAGAGTTTTGGAATGTCAGTGCATCTGAAATATTTATGTATTTACTTTTATTTATGTCTAAACATGTAAGTGTCATAATTTCAGAACTAAATTGCATTCAAGAAATTTAACAATGAGACTCAGTAAAGTGGCAAACATTCAGATTCAAAGAGCTAAATAATATTCACAAGCAAGTTCTTTAAATATAAAATATCTTATTTAAAATTTTTGGAAAATGCACTGTATGTAATTGGCATACAAATTAATGAAAAAACTCAAATTGTTGGACATGCTGACAGAGTACAAGGAATGTGACCTCTTTACCAGACTTTAATTTCTTCTCATATGAAACGATCACCTCTGACACTTACATGTCCTAATCTCTCATCTCCTTTAAGTCCTTTTCACAAATTATATGACACACATTTAAAAATTCTAATAGGCTGACAGATGCTCTTTTTGGTCCAAATTTGGGAAACTAGGTTCAATGCCATTAAATACTACCAAGAGCTTCTATTCCTAGCAGCTCTGGCTTTGCTCCCCCCAAACTGGACTAATGTATGCAAATGTTTTTTACTGCTGTGCAGGGATATTAAAAGCCACAGCGTCACATTACTCACAGAGCTACAAAGTTACACCCCGGAGGCTCCTGTGCGCAGCGACTCACAGGCACTGGGAACCCCGGAGCCCCGCTGCCCTCCTAACCACCTCTCGGTGGCCTCGAACCTGGGAGAACAACCCTGCCTCAGTAGAGTTAAATGAAAGGGTCCCTCCGCCCTGTCACTGCGGGCGGGCGCAGACCGGCTGCTCTGACCCCAGCTCCCGGGCTGCGGATGCGGACATCCCGGACTCCCCGGCCTCACGTTCAAATCTGCCCGTAGCATGCTCCGCACGGCACCGTAGGAGCTGTTCAGACCCTCAGGAGTTTTCCTGATGTTGAACGCTTCTTTGATCTAATCGTTTCGCTCGCTCTTTCCGCATTCTCTCAGGTTTTGAGGTTGAAGGATGTCCAGATGGCTCCTGGTCGTTGGCAGACTTACAACCCTTACAAGATCACTCAGACCACTTGCAAACAGCCTTCCTGGTTACCGCAGCATCGCCATACACTAATGTTAATGTTTCCTGTGTTTCTTTAGCACTTTTTTGCAGCTTGAAACAAACTTTCGTGTTAATGCGTTGCTCGTGATCCATCATTAATGCCACCTTAGAACACTCCTCTCAACTGGAGCACAGACTACTGCCCCAGGCAAGTTGAAACTTGTCACGCAGTTACTAAGGCTCTCGTCTGTGGGAGATCCCGGCCTTTTTGTTGGACAGCCAAATGCCATCCAACATTCGTTTTTTTTTTAGGTACACTTAAGGGTGTGTCACCTCATCAGAGGTACTTTCCTGTTGTAACTATAGTGACTGTTGGTGTCAGGAGAGCACCAGCTTCCATGGCTTGTACTGGCCGTGTTCAGCCTGCACTTGGAATTCCAGGCTGCCGACCTGCACGCTGGACACAAATCCCAGGGCCCAAGGTCAGCCCTGCTTGGAGCTAGACGGGCCCCCCAGGAAACCACTAAAAAGTATTGCGAATCCTCCCATCAATCTCCCAGGACAAAAAGCCACAAGTAATTTTTTTTAAATTATTTTTATTTTAGTGAAGGGTCTGCAGGGGTGTACATGGTCTCACTGAATAGATTGGACTCATAGTGATCCACCTGTTTACAGCCTCCCAAGAGCTGGGATTATAGTCGCGCATCACCATGCCCAGTCTAAACTGCTGTCTCAGGGCAGCCCAGGGGCAGGGCCTGCAAGGCAAGCCCAGGGATTGCATCCCCAGCCCCTGCATCTGCTTGCAGATGCTTTAACTCGCTGAGCTATTTGGCTGGCCTTTTCCACAAGCAATTTTTAAGTGGGAGAAAATCACAGTAACTTCATTTTTGGTAGTAGAGTTTGTGTGTGTATGTGTGTATATATTATTAATTTTTTTAATCAATTGTTTTGGTAGTTAAGTAGAGAAAGACAACTTCATGTGTTTCCAGGACTTTACATATTGTATACGTCCTCATTTTTGATAGTTTACTATTCTGCTATTAATTAATTAATTTATTTTTTTATGTATGGGTTCTAGGAATCAAACCCAACACCTTGCACTTGCCAGGCAGCACGGGGCCACTGAGCTGTATCCATAACCCAGTAAGTTTACTGTTCTGACCCACAATACTAATAGAAAGAGCAAACAGCTTTGGATAGTGGTGTTTCTAAATGAGCTCACAAATGATTTTTGAAATCACAAAAAAGTTTAAAATGCTGCCTGGATTAAGCTGCACCACAGTGCCACAAGTTATCCGTTAAAGGGCAGGCCAAGCAGGCACACCTCCAGGCTCCTGCTTCTCGCCTTCGTGCTTGGAAACGCTGTGAGCAGCCCTCGCTGCTGGAGACCCGCCTTTCCTTAGCCCGGCCTGTGCAGAGGGACCTCGAGTTTTCCTGCAAGTCGGCCTCCACGGCTCTTATAGCGGGCGCAGTCACATCCTACTCAGGAAAACAGGGTGCTGTGGTGAACTCGGAGCTCCTGAATGTGTGCAAGTGCCATTAAGAAGTTGTTTAATTTCATTAGAGACCCTTGTAATTCAGATTATGATGGATTGGGATATCTGACTTTTTTTTAAATGTATTTCATACAGGGTCTCACTACACAGCTTGGACTCATAGTGATTCTCCTGTTTTCAGCCTCCCCAGAGCTGGGATTATAGGTGTGTGCCACCACACCTGGACTCAGTGGCTGGCTCAGTGTGCCCAAGGGAAGAGCCAGCGTGGCATGTGGTGTCACGGACTGAAGAATTTGGATATCTAATAATAATTCTAGATAATCAAATACAAGTAAAATAACATAAATGTATAGCAAAATATAATAAAAGTGAAATCTTATTCAAATGGCACATGTAAAATTTATGATTATGTACTTATGTTATTGGACTTTAGATTTTTAAATAAGCTTATCAATACATTTCCTAAATATGTTTTTAATATTGTTATGCACTTTCTCCTTTTAATAAAGCCTAATATGGCTTCTTGCCTTTACATTTCAGTAATGTTCAGTTAGTAATGAAAGAACTATATTATTTGAATTATTTTCTATATTTTTAATTATTGGTACTGTTATTTTGTGTTATTTGTATTTTTCTATATTGTTGCAATCATTAGGATTAATTTTTATAGATATAGTTATCATTTTATTTTTCTCTTTAAACTTTATGAAGAATAATTTAACATGTTTATCGCATGTTAATTTGTATTATTTTATAGTAAAATAAGTACATATCTTTTTTTTTGGCTTGAATGATGTCATGTAAAAGATGACAGTTATAGCTGGGTATGGTGGCACATTCCTGTAATCCTAGCACTCTGGAGGCTGAGGCAGGAGGATCATTGCAAGTTTGAGACCAACCTGGGTTACAGAGTGAGCTCAAGGCCAGCCTGAGCTGCATAGTGAGACCCTGTCTCAACAAGACAAAAAAGACAATAGTTATGTGGCAACCAGGATCCAGTCTTGGCGGCTAATAGAACGGCTTTGTCATAGACAGCATTGCCTCGCTTTGATGAACAATAAACTCCTTTTCTATAGGATGTTTTTACTGCTGCTTCCAAGTAAGAGAGTAGAAGCAATCCTTGTTCTTTTCTTTTATGTATAGCTATTCAAAATTAGTACTTCAAGAAACTACATAACCTTTTGTTTCACTTAATTTAAAAGCAAAGGTGCTTTTTGCTCTTGAACCTAAATAGAAAATTTTAGCCACCGTGTCATGAAATGTGTAATTGGCTTTTGTAAAGCATGCCGCGCCTGCTAAACTCTCTTCTGGTGAGGCACTATGTTTCTTCTTCTAAGTATTTAAAATGTAGAAAATATTTGGTTGAAATTTTGACCTTCAAAGTTCCCAATACCTGTATTTTTCACCATGATGCCTTAAGATAAGTTGTCACTTACAAGACTCGGGGCCAGCGTCATACAGGAGCCCCTGCAGGCTGGGTAGGCTCGTGCTCGCTCCGCTGCTGCACACCTCACTGCTGCGGGCCCTTGTGTGTACACTCTCCGGGCTGTAGTTTCCTTGTGAGCAGGATGGAGTCAGAATACCTTTGGGTGTGGACAGATGTCCTCAAGTCCTAAGTGCTCCTACTTTTGGAGATAACGCTTAACATTAATCTGCGAGGGTTACAACAGTAGCTACCAGACTGGGTGGCTTTAGGAGCAGAAATGTATTTTCTCGCAATTTCAGAGCCCTGATGTCCATTTTCCAAGTGTCGGCACGATTAGCTCCTTCCAGGGCTTCTCCTCTCAGCTTCTTGGAGAACCATCTTCCTGGTATTTTCACTTGGTGTTCGCTATGCATACGCCCAACACCAGTCAGACTGGCTTAGGAGCCACTCCTGTGACCTTAACGTTGTGTACTTCTTTAAAGGCCCTCCGTCCAAACACAGTCATCCTCAAACATAGCAAGGCTGGGACTTCAACTGAATCTGAGTAGGAAACACAGGTCAGCCCATAACACACTCCGTGTCAAATCAAATATATTCATTATTTTTCACATTTTAAAAATAGCGACACGCATATTGGGGATCACAAAGAAAATGCTGAGAATAGAGAGATAGAGATAGAGACAGAGACAGAGATAGAGACACGAATGTTAATATAGATCACCCAGTTTACCCTAATAATTATAGGTGAAATAATTATATTATTATATCAAAACAGCAACTTTAAATTGGTAGAAGTGTGTTTCTTGGATGGGATTTTATCACGTATCAACTCTTCTGAATGCCACAGTCAAGACAGCAGAGCTCTCCTGTGAGCCGGGATCTCTTAGTCCCACTCTCCCCTATCCAGCCACTACTCTTCCTCACCTCTGGAATCCACTGATAACTTTCCATTGCTGCAACCACTCAGGTAGGCCTAGGGGGTGTTACACTTAGTGAAAAACGTCCATCTCAGAAGATTGCGTGCCATGTATGCTTATTTTATATCCCTGAAAATGTGAAGCTCTGATGAGTTTTAACTTTATTAAACTATAGCTAACAAATAGTAAGTAGTGCATTTGAAGGATAGATTTCAATGGATATATATAAATGGATATAATCAAGTTATTGTTCACTACCAAAATTAAGATGCAAAATAGTTTCATCACCTACAAACATTTTCCACTCTCATTTTATGGGAAAACCACTTCCCCTTGCCCAGGGCACCACCAATCTGCATTGTCACTATAGATTATATCCCCTTTTATATAAATAACATTGATAGGTAAGTACCTCTTACAAATAGCTTCATTTTCTTAGTTTATTTTTAAATAGATCTGTAACTGTAGACTGCATTTGTCTTTATTTAAATAACATCAGGCATCAGGCCATAAATAGTCCTTACAAATAGTTTCATTTTTGCTTGGTATGTGTGTTGAGTTCATCCCAATATTTCTGAGAAGTGCCGCACTGCATAAATATACATAACTCATATATCCAGTGTTCTAGTGACACATCTTTGAGTTTTTCCTTTGGGGATATTATGAATAAGGTTGCTATGCCCATTGAATTGCAAGTCTTTTAGTGGACATTGGTTTTCTTGATCTTTTTCTCTAGGTAAGCGATAAGGAGTGGAATTTTTAAGACATGTAGTGAATACATATATAAATTTATGATAAATTGTCAAAATATACCAAGCAAGAGTGTCATTTCACACTCATTAAAATAATACATGAGCATTTTAGGTGTCCCATGTGCTTGATGACCATTGTATGTTATCAGTCTTTGGTTGTCTTTCTATTTATTGTTAAACTTTGTCATTCTGATGGATATGTAGTAATATTTCACTGTCATTTAAATTGACATCTCCCT
Organism: Octodon degus; assembly: GCF_000260255.1. Taxonomy (NCBI): domain Eukaryota; kingdom Metazoa; phylum Chordata; class Mammalia; order Rodentia; family Octodontidae; genus Octodon; species Octodon degus. The sequence continues at coordinate 3,024,978 of NW_004524684.1, read as the reverse complement.
AATGGCCGGCAACTAGCAGCCTCTTTTCCTGTGCTTATTGACTATTTATTTATCTTTGTGTCTGGTGAAGTGTCTAGAAGATATATTGCTTGTTTTATTTAAATCTGATTTTTCATTTGATTATTAACTCACAAACATTATACAGTATACATGCAGGTCCCTGGATATTTATTATATATTATACATATTATCAGTATGTATAAAAATCACAGTTATTTAAGACAAAAAAAAATAACTGAAACACAACCTTTAACGAGTCCGTCGTGCATTATGCATCTTCCGCCAGTCTCCAGTTTAGAAATAAATTATTTAGCTATAAGAAACAGTTGGAGTCCAGAAACGTATGTTCTAAGCTACATTTCTAGGCAAAGCAGTAACTTTTCAGAAAGAAATGAGCCATGTATTTTGAATTAAAAATAAGAGAATAACTAGACACTAAAATGAAATTTGTTCAATTGTAAAAATTACATCCTTATAAAAGAAATATGCCTTTTACACTTTTAAAAATGAAAATTTCTAATGAATTGCACTTTGGTGGCTTCCTTCCTGTCACTGTTTACATGTACTTTGGAGAGCTCTGCCCCAGTTAGGAAGCTAGACAAATACACAGACGCACAGATGGATCTTACAAACAACACTGATGAGGTTGTAACATGCAGCAATCTTTGAAAAGACAAAAAATAAAAAGTCAGTTAAATTATCCTCCATACTCAGTTAAAAGCTATACAACCTAAAGAAAGAAAAACTATCTATTCACTTGATTGTTGGTGAAAAATACAAGGAAAGCGTACCTTTTGTCTAAAGTTACAGGAGCTAATACAAATATATTCCATTTATAGAAGAATAAATTAAACTAGAATGCAAGAAAGCTATTAAAGACTGCTGGTTCAAGACAGAAGGATTCAGTGTTCAATTGAAGGTTTCTGTGGGCCCCCAAGTGCTGTGGTCTTGGCATCTATAACAGTATTGTTAACAGCGGATTAATATATATCAGACATGTTATAATCTATGAGTTTATGATTATTAAAAATGAGTGAATTAAGAGTAAATACAAGAGAAATCTTCCAGCTCCTTTGGTGATGCCTATGAACAGATTCCCTACTTGCACATTCATAGAAACCTTAGGGAACAGAGGAGCATGCTAGATGCCTCGTGGAGGCCACCCCCAAATCCAGAGGAGAGGCTACCACAGGACAAACCTTCCAGTAAGATGCTAATGACAAATATTGAAGGGAAAAGGGAGGAAGGAAAAGCGTAGATTAAAAATACTGATCTCATACTAGGTATGGAAGTTATTTGGTCAGATACACAAACTGCCTATTTAAAAAGTCTGAAATAGCTTGAAAAATGTGAGCACTAACTTAGCTATTTGAAGTATTTGATGATATTAAGGCTTTACCAGGTTTTCACGGCATAACATTGGTTGTGTGACTTTGTATATTTCCAGACTAATCACTATCAATGAAACAGGAAAGCATCTTTGACCTATTATTACTGTAAAAGGCATCTCACATTTAGTTGCTGCCTTAGTGGCTTTACCTTGGTTGCTGAGACAAAGTACCTGACACTCAAAGTTAAAGGAGGAAAGGTTTGTTTGGCTCACTGTTTGCAGAGGTTTCAGTCCACAATGAGCTGGCTCCAAGGAAGGGTAGCACATGGCAGAGAGCATTTCCTATCACCATATGCAGCAACAGCGTCAAGGGGGAGGTAAGACTCTCTGTTCCTTATATTGTATGCAGGCTACTGCCCTAGGGCAGGTGTGACCCTCAATCCTTAATCCCAACTCTGGGCCATGAGTCAATCACAAACTCTAGATTCAGCCATCTCTGAGAAGCTCACCTCTAAGACTACATGAAGCTCTGCGAGGACAGGTAGACACAGCCACAGAAGATGCCACTTGTCTCAAGCTGGGGTGGCCCACAGAGAATCTTTGCCCCATTTTGTTGTCCTCACAGGCCAGGAACCAGGTGTGGGGATGAGGTGTGGCAGGAAGGGGAGGGGAATAATTACGTGCTCACTAGTCCAAAATATAGAGGAGTTTAATAACCACAATTAGTTATTGAAAGTGATGCAAGGACTTACAGAAAACTACAGAAAGTGCAACAAAGCCTTCTAAATTTAGTTGTCCATAATGCTTGCCCTTGATTTGACTTTATGTGCCACCTCTATGCACAGCACCTTTGTGATTTACATGGTTTGGAAAAGCTGTTTAGTTAGTAGTGTGTTTTCAATATAGAGAAAGAAAGAGAGAGAAAGAAAGAAAGAAGGAAGAAAATGCTTTGTGTGCTCTTGTAATTCTGTCAAAAAGTCATGGTTGGCTGGATTTCAGCTCCGACCAAATGTCAAGAAAAAGTTGGAGTGTCAAAATGTAAAATTTTATCTTGGATTAAAGAAAGTTTAATCTTGACAGTGAAAACTTACGTGAATGAAGGGCACGTATCTTGTCTAAAAAGCTAAACATGATTTATAAGATTAACATGGTAATTTCTATATCAGATTTTCTGAGCTACTCAATTTGTTCCAATTGGTTCTTTAGATTTGCAGTTTTGATGGGGGCTCATCCAGGTTAAAATCCACCAGTGGCTCTCATTTTTCCCATCCGTTGATCCATACCTTGTTCTTTCACTTTTAGGGTAGCTGGTTTGTCTGATACTATCTCACTGGTTCTTTCATTTCCTGAGATGAGGTGTTTTGCTTGTTTGTTTTTACATTAGGAATCAATGAGGAGAAACTCCTGAAGATATACACAAGAGTTTCAAATGCCTCACACAATTTAGGATTCTACAGGGATGAAGAGGGAGGGTCCAGCTCCAACTGCTGCCAGAGTAGCTGCCACTAACAAAGGAGGGACCCAGCTACAATCACTCTCGTTATCCACAGTTACATCCAGTTCTTTGAGTAACAGCCTGGCATCCCTAGTTCTATGGAAAACATTAATAATGAGTTATGGGGTTGGATCCTTAATCTACAGTAACACAGCAGTATGGAGAGGAATTGTGCAAAACAGTCAATTCAATTCCACTTCAAAGCAACTGAATAATAACCCTGAACTTCATATGGCTATTTTAGCATCACTTTTTCAGATTAGGAATAAATACATCTATTTCCTCGCTTTACCTTTAAATGGTTTTGCCCAAGATGAGATAGAATCTGTGAAAGCTTTTTACAAATGCATTTGTTATACACTTCATTCCAGTGTATTGATTTCTGAGACTTTGCATTGTGGCTTTTGAAAGTTAAGAAAGCTATGAATCATTGATGGCTTGGCTGTGCATACTCAACCTTGGCAGGACCTTAGTACATTTGAATTCATTCTCAAACACATTGTATTGACATCTTTCCACAAGTATTTATGCTGAAATAATTTGATATTATTATATTTACTAAATAAATATCAAGTATCATTTAGTAAGGTTTTTAATTTAAAGCTTTTCTTAAATCCATATTTTTAAAAGAAGTGTGCTTTCTTAAATACCTTATAGACTTAAAAATTTTAGTGCTCTCACATTCTGCAAAATGCATTTATGTCAAGAAGAGTAAATGGTCTCTATAAATCTAGGATAAATACAAATTGTAACATTAATTGGATGGAAAAGTTTTGAGTTAAAAGAATAGTAATGCTTAATCTGATAGCGCTGCCAGTTGGCCGAGAGCCCCTCTGCTTTCTCCTCAGGCCGCAGCTCAGCCTAACAGCCCTGTTCCTAGCAGGCCGCAGACCAGGTCTGCTCCTGGCCTGGGGTGGGACCCTGGTCGTATACAGCAGGTATTCCTTGTGGAGGCTCCGCAGCCTGGTGGTCAGGATCCAGTTGCCCACAGGTTCAGTGTGAGGCCCACGTCCAGGACCCTGAACTGCCCTCTGATTTCTAACTGCTTCAAGGCAGACCCTGCCCTCATATCCTAAACCAATCCCACCTGCCTCCCACAGGCACTGCCCTTGGGCACCATTGTGTTGGCTATGGAGATTTCAACATAGGTGTTCAGGAGGCAGGAGGTGTAAATGCATTCACTACATAACATTTTGAAGGCAATGGGTATTGCTGATGGTTTGGTTCCCTCCCTTCCTTCCTTCCTTCCTTCCTTCCTTCCTTCCTTCCTTCCTTCTTGCCTTCCTTTTCCTTACTCTCCTGTCTGATCATAAATATTGATAGCTTCAGTAAAATTTGACCTTTTTGATGTAATATAGTGATCATTAAAATTAAATTACAACTTAATGTAGCGTCCTACTTGATACCCGCTGCAGCCAAGGGGGCACAAACTGCACGTTCATTTTTACAAACTCCGGTATTTATCAAAACATCTTTCCTGCTGCTAAAATGTCAAATCAATGCACAATCTTCACCTTTTCTTTTTCCAGTTCAGTTACGTTTTTCACCGGTTTTACATTTGAAGTTGGGCAATTTGTATTTCCTATTGATTTTCCAAAGGCTCAGAGGCACAGACTCATTATTAGGAAAAATATGATCATTGAGGCCAAGTAAAACTGTAATGAAGTTGTAACGGATGTGCAAGGAAGTTTCTCTGGAGAGTTACAACCCCATCTTCGTGCCCTGCAGCTGCGCCAGTTAGCAGAAGGGGGACCCCAGGGACAGCAAACAAATGTGAAGAACTCGGGGCTGACCAGGAGCCCCTCATACGAAGCCACTCAGCCTCAGGCTCAGCTCCGCTAGAAGTCTGCTTCAGCAGTGCATTCAAGTACGTGGCATAGTAATACGGCAGTAGCCGTTGGCAGCTGGCACAGGTTCCACTGCTGTCTAATCTTGAATTAACTTCAGGAAAGATCAGTTTCCTCCTAAGGACTTAAGGCCTTTGGGGACTGTCTACACTGGCAATTGGATGCCCTAAGCCTAAACTGGAAGATTACCACTTAGATACTGGAAATTCTACTATCATACCTACTAGACTTACGTATAAGGGAAATAATCACCTCCACAGAGATGTCTTGGTGTATAGTAATTAAAAAATGAAATCCTTCTAGAAAGTTCTTCTTTGGAATACCTATTCTCTAAACACATGAGTGTTTTTTGTCTTCTTTTGTTTTGTTTTCTAAAAAGATTGCTTCTGAGAATTTATGGTGATTGAATGACAAACTGAATTACCATCAATTGAGCTTTGCTTTGTGAGACGTGGAGTGAAGAGCAGAGACGATCTATTAACACTCAGATGTAATTCGTTTTACAGGATTGTGGAGCCATTCCTCAAGATATTTGAAGAACTAGGATTTATCTAACATTAGAAAAACAGTTGCCTTGTGTCACACAAATATCTTCAACATAATACTACCTTATGACTAAATTAAAATATGAAAAAGAACAATTAATCAGCTTTTATGTGTTCTTCCTAAATGCAGGTAAGGGCATAATTATGTCCATTCCAAAAAGGAATTATTCCAAGAAATATACTGTACAGAGTAATTTAACTTGTGGAACCAATTTTTTAAATTTATGGTATAAACCAAACAAATAATTGTAAAAGCATTAATTTTTAAAAAATTTCTAAGTGACCTTCTTTTTCCTAAAACAGTTTTACACGCACTAGAAAAATAATAAGCAGAATATAGATTTCTCATTCACTTCTTTCCCCAACCCCACCCCACCCCACCCCACCCCCAGGTCAGCACTCAGCGGAACTGAAATCACACAACTCCTGCTCCTAGTGGCTCACTCTGAGTGGTTGGCCCTGTGGGTTTGGAACAAACTAAAATAGCACGTAGCCACCAGGACAGTGTGCCACAGAATAGTGTAACTGCCTGAAATCTCCAGTGCTCTCCTTCATTAACTCCATTTTTAAAAAATATCCTAATAAACAGCCATATTTTTGAAGTTAACAGCTCTTGACCTAGGGGTGGTGTTGCCTGCCTGTAGTGTGGTCTACCCGGGAGGCTGAGGCAGGAGGGCCAACGGAGCTTAGGGGTTCAGAACACACTGAGCAATACAGAGAAACCCCATTGAGAAAACAAAACAGAAGGAAAATGAAAATTTTCCACATTGCTGAGCCTTTGTGAGCTGTGACGGTTGATAGTGTCCCAGAGTTCTGACAGCAGTTACCAGAGAAGTGGGGAGGGACAGGTTCTTATTATATCCTATTTTATTTCACCCAGCCCATCCCAAATATGATTCTGAAAGGTAACTTCTCACTTGAAAGCGGCCACAGGTGAAATGTTCCAGAAAAACCAATATCAAACAAGAGGAAAACTTTGCACAGTGGAATTAGAAGGCAGCTTTTATTATTGCAGCAGGCTGAGGGGAAGCAGTTCCAAATCACTAGTACGTGAATCAGCTGAGAGTTCAGTTTAAACACAGTTTGCAAGCAGGATGTACAAGGCTGATGGCAGGTTGCTACATGATTGGTTACATGCCTTGAGTCGTATGTTGTCAAGCAAATAGACGGCATTTTTTATGGAGAGGTAGAAACTTTCTGGGATGCAAGGGAGGGGCGTCTAAGTAGAGCAAGTAGTGTTCAATGTGTTCCTGACTGGGCCAGTCTGTCTCAGACATGAAGTCCATACTTCTCTTTTGTTACTTATTTTTTTTAATGTATTTAGTGCAGGGTCTACAGGGTCTCACTACACAGATCAGACTCAGTGATCCTCCTGTTTTCAGCCTCTCAAGCATTGGGATTACAGTCATGCGCCACCACCCCCAGTCTCAATCGCCTTCTCAGTGTACCCCAGGGGTGGGGCCCAGCACAGCACACCAGGAATCAAACCCCAACCCCTGTGCCTGCTTAGGCAGGCACTTTAGTCTGCTGAGCTACCTGGCTGGCCCTATACTTTTCTAACTAAGGAAACACACAAGCTGGACACAGTCAAGTTGGCCCCATACTTTATCAAAGAGAAGCAGCTGGATGCAGACGAGGCTGCTGAATTTAGCAGGATAGTTACGTGACCAGCAGCAGGAACCTAGGCATAGGGCAGCAACTGATTTTAAACTTTGGCTAGAAAATATCTGTAAGTTTGCTATTTTATAGCTGTGCTCTTATAATAAGCCTAAGACCTTCTGGGAAGATACCAAATACTTGTGTTCTAGGATGCAAAGGCATTGATTTCTCCCTGCTGGGCACTGAGAGGCCAAGGTCAAGACCCTGCTTCCTGGCTCACAGGTGCCACCTTCTCCCTGTCCTGGCACACAAGAGGGAGGAGCTGTCTGCCCCCGTAAGAGCAGGAGAGAGCCCTTATTCCCATCAGGACAGGTCTACCCTTGCAGCGGATCCCCTCGCTGAAGTCCCACTCCTACCACTGTCACCCTGAGGATGCGGTGGTCTCAAAGCTAAGCTTAGGAACAGAGCATTCAGGTCACAAGGGACAAGCAGTGTGCTTTCTCAAGTAGAGATTCCTGTGAGCATCTCCTAACTGGCCTGGTCTCACTTCCTGGAGGCCTCCTGCAGCCCTGGCTGAGGCCCCAGCTTGCAGGCCGTGTGCATCAGAGTCGGGCTTCTCTCTCTTGGGGCTTAGGGTGCACCTGAGATCTGGGCAGGAGGAACGCTGAACCCCCACATCATTGCTGGCACTAAAGGTCCTGCCTGACAAATGGGAAATTGCTCCATCCTGGCCCCGGGAGACTGGGCCGCAAGCTGGGATCCACTCAGCAGCCCTTCCCCATGGGGCCACAACCTGGATGGAAACATGGGTGAGAGGCTCTCCTAGAAGAGGCTGAGGCTCAGCCCAGCATGGGTTCATTCTGAGCACCAACCACATCACACTCATGTTCCTGTGTACGTGTAAGGATGGGTGCCCTTGAGGCCCAGAAGCATCAGAGAGCCGTGTCCTGCCCTGCCTGTCCCCGACACCCACCCCTCCTCTGCCCCTCTCTCAGCACACTGTTCTGCTCAGTCACAGGCTCCTTCCTACTCCCAGGAATGTGCTTGCTTTATCTCAGGTCCTGAGACAAATGCCTGAGGAAGCCAGTCAGCCTTGGGAGGAGGAGGCAGTCTGCCGCTGTCTTGGGGGCTTCATGCCAAGACGTGTGCTTCCATCCTTTCAGGCCAGTTGCAGGCAGCAGACACAATGGCAGTGTGAGGAGGAACAATGCTGCTGCTGGCAGCCCAGAAGCAGAGCATGAGCTCCCTTAGGTAAGGGGCAGCCCGCTGCAGCCCCAGGAAGTTAGGGGCCTGCACATGGATTGCTCACCAAAATGAGGAAATTCTGAAAAATTTATCATTGACCCTTAAATGGCATGAAATCTTTATGAAACATAAGGCTATATACATCTTTGATTCAAATAATCTTAAATTTTGAGGCTGGTTAAGCTATAATCTAACACACCTACTACATGGAAGACATTTATGTTCAAGATTGTTTCTTTGTACATGAAGAAGGCCTAAGAAAGAGGAGGAGGAGGATGAAGAGGAGGAGGAAAAGCAGGAGCAGGAGCAGGAGCAGAAAGAAAGAATTCCACAGATTTAAGAGCTCCAAAGGTGTCTTTCAGCTTGATTTTCCAAATCTACGCTGGATCAAAGATCCTAGATTCATGCATTGTCATTGAAGTCATTTTTTTGTTGTTGTTTTGAGAAACCAGGTGCTTATCTATTAATTTCTGTCTTCCATTACAACTCTTTCTTGTCAGATCACCTGATACAATAGGCAAAATATCTCTTCCCAAATTTATTCCATTCTTCTCCCAAATCTTCAAAGTGATGGAAATGTTACAGTGATTCCACATATTGGAAAATGTAAAGGCTGCTTTTTTATCTGCCTATGTTTAATTAAAAAAGCAACTGATGAAATTCTTACCTTCTTGTCTATGTGCTTGCTATTTTGAGTGAAAAGTATTTTGCCTAAAAATTATGTCCTTCAGCTCTCTTTTGATTAACTTTAATGAGGGAGCCTCTACAGCTATGGACTATGTGCTTCGCCTCACAGTGTTGTATATTCAGAAATCTTGCCGCCCCTCCCAAGACCACGTGGTGAGGTCAGACACACAGTTGAACACCACAAGGCTTGTCTTATGTGAGCACCCTGAAACATAAAGTGCAAAATAAAGATAGATAGATAATAGGGAGTGTGGGAGTCAATCTCTCAAAGGGGACCAAGAGCCAGAGGGAGGACAACAGGGTGACTAAGAATCATGATGTGTCACTGACACATCCAGACACCGTGCTCTACACAGCTGTACCAATAAAAGTACATCTGCATCTCAATTTGATGCTGTGCCCTCAAAAAGGACGACGTTCCCGGAGTCTTTGCGGACTGAAACTAAATGACGAACGGTGAATGTTTGTTTAACAAATGTTACTTGGAAACATCGAAAAATACTCAAAATAACAGCACTTGTCATCCATTTTTCCCGTGGATGAGTCACTGGGTCAAAGCTTTCATTATTTAATATAATGAAATTTATTTTATCTGAAAACAGAAACGATACATTAAAGTTGATGCCATAATTTGCTGGTCGTCTTTTAATATGATAGTATAGTTCTGTACACCGAGTTACATAATAAATTCTTTGAATCTATTAAAATGGTAAGGATTATTTTTTATTTTATAAAATGATTCTTTTTTATTTGGTTATTACTAATAATGAATTTTTATATAATGGACCTAACGTATCTTATGACAATTACAGTAGAAAACAAAACCTCTTTAGTATTACTCAGCTATAAAGAATGATAAACTCAAAGCCTTTATATTGAAGTGGATGCCACTTGAAGATGTACTCATAAATGAAATAAACCAGACACACGTGTAAATATCATATAGTTTCCCTAGTGTAAGAACTCAAAAGAAGAAATACAAATAGAAAGGTATAATACAATTAAAAGGAAAGCAAGAACTTGAGGACTAGACAATGAAAAGAGAGCAAGGAGAAGACCCAAGAAACATGACAATGGCAAGCCATACAGTTATATGTAGAAGATGGGCAAGGCAATAATCCTGAGAATCTCCAGAAGATTTTCGATTCTAGTAGTTAATTGGAAGGATACTCACCCTGACTAACTGTATATACTGATACCTGTGAACTAAGCAACTGCACTGAAGAAGGCAATTTGCAATAGTAGGTTCATACTTGGAGTGCCTGTCATTCTGGTTTTCTGAATATGTGCTGCTTGTCGTGACACACCAGTTGTTGCCATGCTGTCTCTCAGGTAGATGATTGTTTAAAAAGGAAGGGGGTGGTGAATGAAGGCAGGAGACAGGAAAAGCAGTGTTGTGGGGCTGTATTCTATAGGGACTTAAAGTTTAACATATCAATACTTGATGAAAAATACCTGTTCCATATTATGCCTAAGATGTTTGATATTCAGACAGATAGTGAGGTTAAGTTCAACAGCCTAGGTTGTATGGTAATAACAATAAGCTTGTCTTCTAGACACTTAAGAACCTAAATTTGCAGACCAAAAATTAGAGAACAAGGAGAGCTGCAAGGAAAGCCAACATTTTGGCCCTAGCCTTCCAAGGCCAATTAAGACTCAGGACATATGAGAACTTGTACTGTAACATCATGTAACTCAGTTGCGTCCCACATTTTCTGATCAAGGAGATTATGGGCCCAAAGAGGAAAGTGATCATCAATGATGTAGAGTGTGCCTGAGGAGCGTCACATGGAGAGGAAACATTCTCTCAGGCTTTCACAGAGAGCACATTGGCCAAGCAATGACCGTGACTCATCCACATGGTTGACACTGACAAAGGATCTACAATCTGAGGTACAGGATCTCAGGATAAATCCTGAGGGGATTTCACTGACCTTATCAGATCCAAAAGCTACAATTCTTGTTACATAGGTCTTGCTTTATCTTGGTTTTTACAATCCAGCAGAAAAGTATAAAAACAAGGTATAAGAAGTAAAGCCATGGTGTTATGTTGAGGTATAGGGGACTCAGGTCAACAGCTTCTGACATTGCCAGTCAAGTGGAAGACACAATATTATTATGGACTACTGGACTATTTTGGAATATTTTGCTGAGTTCACACACCTATAATATTTAAATTATGGAACTTAACAAAAAAAGAGGATACAGAATGACCATTTTGTATCTGTATATTCAAAATGGTTAGGATAGATATATAGCTATATTGTCTTAATTCAATGAATAGAGGTATTTGTTCTAATAGTGTTTGTAAATAGGATATCATGTCACATCTTGTACAACATATAACCACTAGGAAGGCAGGATGCAATGTGTTAATTATTGGAACTCTCCTACCAATTTGATTTGAAATTGTCTCATTGGTATTTCTCGATGAAATTATGGATGAAAAAAAAAAGAGAAAAGCTCTTTTAATTTTTTTTAGTGTACTTAGGACAGGGTCTCACTACACAGATCGGACTCACAGTGAGCCTCCTGTTTTTAGCCTCCCATGCACAGATATTACAGGTATGCAACACCATGCCCAGTCTTAGTCGCCGTGGGGGCAGGGCTAGCATGGCGCTATGGGGATTGAACCCCAGTCCATGCATCTGCCTAAGCAGGTGCTTTATTCCGCTGGGCTATCTGGCTGGCTTTTAGTAATCTAACTCTTAAATCATCATAAGCTGGGGGCTCTTGCTTGTTCCCATCTGGTGGTGTCTCCAGCCTGCAGCCTGCTCCCCCTGTGAACTAGAGGAAGCTCCATGTGTGGACGGTGTTCCCACAGCACAGTACAGCACCTGGTGCTACTACTTACTTCAAATAGTTCTTTCTAGAAAACAGAGATGCCTGGACTATGACCTAATTTTTATTACTAATAGAAGAAACTAAATGTACACCTTACATCAAGAAGTCGGATTCAGCACAAAGTTTCATTTATTTATTTATTTATTTTATTTTTTGGCAGAACCAGGGATTGTACTCAGGCCCTTGTACTTGCACTTACTTATTCTACTGAGCCATCTTCCTAGCCCCAAAAGCTTTATTTTTTAAAGATGCTAATTAACACATAAAATTTGACCACAAGAAGACACCACTTGGCCACTATAAGGGACGCTTTAAAGGCTGGCATAATTTATATGCTAATTATGCTAATTATCCTTCATGGTTGCAGAGGTTCATCTAGACTGTCATACAGATGCTTTGAGGATTAACTTTTAATGTAGAAAATTGAATTTTTTACAGAAAGTTTGCTGCTACTGTGGAGGAGTTGTGACCCACTCTGGAGGGAGTAACCCACCTGCTGGGTAGGAATGGCATATCACTAGAGGTGGTGGCATCCGGTGAAGGCTTCCTGTCCTGTTAGAATGGTCTATATTTTGGTCCTAAAAATGTTTTGTACTTTCATTTGTTCTTAGACAAATATCTGTTTCATATCTACTGTGAGTCCCTTTCCCCTCTAGCATGAGGTTTATACAATGTGGTGACAATGTGGTTTATGGACAAATAAGTGAGCTATATATATTGTAATTTTAGAGAGCAGTCAGTGCTGTGAAGCAAGCGCATGGGTGGCGTTGTGTAAACGGCGGAGCAGGAGAACAGTGCAGATGGGAGATGAGCTCGAGGAGCAGACGTGCAAGCCAAGCACGCTTGTCACAGGTGCTCTAGACCTGCAAGAGCAAGAGACAGATTTATGGTAGCATCGTGGGGATTTGCATCCTATTCAGGAGGAACATGATTGCTATCTCCAGCTCTTAGCATGCTGATAAGGTAGTGCTTGTTTAAATGAATAAAATGTAAAAGACTGGTACTGATTTATTGAGATTCTTCAGTGGTTTCTATAAACCACTGGTGAAAGTAATCAGTACTGAGTTCCCTATCGTACCCCGGGCTTGGGCAACTTAATCCTGGCCTTGTGCCCACAGGGTGGAAATTGTACTTCAGTATTATATGTAAATAATGTAAGTCACATGAGATGAAAGTCATCTTCCTAAAATAAATTTTAGCAAACCTGTTGGAAAGGATAATTCTGGAATTTCTTTTCCAATATTTACCCTGTAGCCTGGTTTTAAGGGAAAGGCAAGATCACGTGTCTGAGAAAAATTAGACAATGGCAAGGCCACTCCCATTAGTATAGCAGATGACTTTTCCTGCTTTCTTTTTCGGTCATCCACAATCCAGTATGTAACTGGCCACATACCATGTTCGTTAATTTAATTTGCTTGTATCTCTTTTCTTATTTCTGTTGCATATTCACAGTGTGTTGGAATACAAACAAAAATAAAAACATAGACATGTTTTTATTGGATGGTAACAAATGTTTTTATTTTACGTCCATGTGGTCTATCGGTTGCCTTCCCTGAAACACCAGGGATTGCATCCGTATCTGTGTGATCATCTTTTTTCTCAGTCACTTTGCTGAAAATCTTGGTGTATTCTTCTCTGACCAAATCCAGATCCATCTCGGCTTTCATCTCCTGTCCTCTTCTGTGTGTGGTTTCCTCAGACCACACTCAGTGTGTAGCATTGTCGTGCCCCTGAAGCAGGGCTTCCGGGCCTGCCTGCGGCCCAGTAACCTGGAGGAGCGGCCCACCCGCTGGGTAGGAATGGCACATCCCTAGAGGTGGTGGCTTCCCTCTGGTGAAGGCTTCCTGTGTCACTGCCAAACAAGCAATTCTGACACACCTGAGAAGGGACTCTGCCCTGATTCCACCATGAACATGACCCCTCTGCTGTGTGAATTAGAAAGCAGTAATTCATCTCTGAACTGTTCTACTCATTTGTAAATTAAAACTTTACCCTACTTCCCATGTGCAGTTTTCATGTCGGACAAAGACAGTCATACATGGTTAGAATCTTTGAAAGAAATATCTTCAGATATTCTGTGTGTACCAGAGGTGAGGGTATTATTATACTTAATTAACGTGGAGTGAATGAAGTTTTAAGTAACTTCATTTACCTCATCTGAGCCTCAGAGTCTTTATTTTACACTGAGGAATTTGATTTAAAAATTATTTCTGAAATGATATCTTCTCCCACTTGCAAAACAGAATTTCCAGGCTTGCGGCTAGAAAGCAAAAGAGTCTAAGCATGAAGCATAATGAGGGCTGCACAAGTGATAACGCCTTGCAAGGCGGGAGATTTGTCTAGAGTGGAGTTTTCTCTCTGAAATGTAAGCCCCGTTTTCAGTAAGTCCCGATCCTAAAATTAGCCTTCTTTTATAAAGAGCTATGTCAAATATTTGTAGTGTCATCAGTAAAATTCATCATGCTCTTGTTGATTTTATTCCTGGAAGAAGAATCTTAGGTCTACTCAGATTTATTTTTGTTTTATCTCATTATAATTGACACATAATAGCTGTACAAATATATTGGAGCAAAATGTGATGTTTTAATAGATGTGTGCATTGTGCAATGCCACGATCACATCAGGATAATTAGCCTGCCCATCGCCTCAAACATTTATTCATCCATCGTGTGGAGCTGTGAAGTGTAACACAAGGATACTGTTAGGTCCCCTTGGCATCTGCAGACTATTCAAACATGCTTTGTAACATATGATGTTATTATGGACCGTAGTCTCCCTGTTGTGCACAGGATGTCAGACTTGCTCCTCCTGTGTAGCCAACTCGCTCTGTACCTTTGCCCCACCTCCATGCCTGTCCCTTCCAAGCCTCTCAGGTGTCATCAGCACACTTCTCTCTACACGCCTGTCAGGCCAACCTCACCAGCTTCCCCACGTGAGTGAGGTCTCCTGATACATTTCCTTCTGTGTCTGGCTCGCTTCACTTATCATACTGTCCTGCAGGTGACCTGTTACTGCAAGTGCCTCACTTCCAGCTCTTTTTGAGCAGCTGATAGAGCTCGCTGCTCTGGCTGGATTGGGCACAATGACACCTTTAGGGGAAGAGGAAGAGGAGGAGGACTGAAGGCCCCTGGGGGCCTCATCTCCTGCCACCCATTGGGAGTCACTCCAGAGGGTTTTACAGGAGCAGCAAGTCTGACCCCTGGGCTCTCTGCTCCCCAGAAGGAGATGTACTCTGCTTGTCCTTACACATGCTCTCTGTTTACAACTGCCTTTTGGTGACACAGCCAGTGGGGACAGTCTTCACCAGGGCCTGTGCAGTGTGCTCAGACTCAGCCTCCAAAAGACAAGTTCAATACATGTCTTCATGAAGTTAGCCTGCGTTGAGTATTTTCCTGTGATAAAAAGCTGACTGCTACAAATTTCTTCCCTGTAGTAGAATTTCTGCATTTTCCAGTAGTTGTGTTCTTCACTTTCTGAAGATGCACAGTACGGCTGCCCATACTGTCTGTACTAAGGTACATGCCTGTCAAAGGAAGCGTTGGCTGTCCTTGGTCAGTGTCCTTGGTGGCATTTGACATCCTCTATCATTTCAATGCCCATCATTCTAACTGGAGTTCAGTGCTATTTCATGGCAGGTTTGACGTGCTTTGTCCCGGCCACAATGCTGAGAAGTTTTTCATCCTCCTGTAGAGTGTTGCTACGTCTTCTTGAGACATGTCTACTTGAGCCCTTTACTCACTGTTAACCTGTTGCTTTCTTGCTGCAGAGATGGCTAAATACCTTACATGTTTTGGATATTAGCCCTTGATCAGCTATATGGCTTGTAAGTCTTTTCTCCCAGTAGGTAAAATAACGTCTTCACATTATTGCTTCCATGTGATGTTTTAAATATAAAGTTATAGCTGTTGAGAAAATAGTTTATTTTCCTTCAAAGAGATATTTTCAGACTTTACAGCACGATTGTGTTTTTCCTTAAGATGGCAGACTTGAAGTACTCTCCTACAGGTTTGAAAATCATGTGCAATTTTCTATGAAATCAGGAGACAGAAGGTAATCAAGAATGTCTCTCTTTAATTGTATCTTCTTCCTTATTCCCAGTTCTGGCTCAGTTTTCCCTGAATTTCTAGAGGCAATATGGTCACAGATGTCTAAAAAGAAATTTTAAGGAATTTTAATTGGTGCCCTTCAGGTATGGATAATTGAATGCACTAATCTATAGCACTGTGGCTGACTAATGTATAAATCGCCCTTATAACACTATGCAGAAGTAATTTTATAATTGAGTAAAAGCCCATTAGAATAACCCCCTTTTATGGGCTTTGTGCCTAGTTCGTGTACTCGCCTGATGGGGGGGGGGCGCCACAGTGCATGCAGCCAGCTGGTAGCGGAAGTGGCTTCTCCTCCAGCTGTCCCCGGTCAGGGCTGTGTCTCCCATTTCCTGCTCCACCACAGTGTCTGCGATGGGTTTAGTTTCTCTGCCCAGCTTCGCACTCTGCCCCCTAGGTCAGATCCATACCTCGTCTTTCAGCTTGAAGAATGTTAATGACCCAGGAGATCCAGATTAGTGAGGAGATTTTCCCATCCTCTGCCATTGTAATTTTCTTCTAACAGAGGCCCGTGCAGTGGCTTTCTCGTGCCTCTTGTGACGTACCCGCTTGCACTTCCCTGCTGCAGCCCACACGTACCTATGAGCACACAAGCACAAGCTCTCCTCCTGGCCTTGGTGACCCCCCCCCCCAGTTTTCCCTGCTGTCTCCCTCACTCCTGCCTCCCTTGAGTTTCCTGCAAGGTCTATATGCTTATACGTGTTGGGGGGTAGGGTTACACTAGAAAAGTTTTAGAAGATGGTGGTTTACAAATATTTATGGAGAAAGTCATGTTGTGTCTTTCTTTGTAATTTTGTGGCTAGCAAAACAGTTTTAAGGATGCTAGACACAATGCAAAGTGACTTCCTTTGCTTAGATAGGAAGGGAAACAGATTGCAGTCCGTTCTTCTGTGGAATGGTGGCGACAGAGTGCACTGAGGCATACTGGTCGTCAGAGTAACCCGGAAGCAGAGGCCCCACAGAAGGGAGAGTCCAGGCAGAGCAGGGCTGTGGTGAGGCCCAGAGGCTGAGCTCAGCGCCTTGCACCCTTCTTCAGGCGTGTGGGTCTGGTCTTCCTGAAAGGCTGCCCCCCCCCCACTACTTGCTCCTCGCCCTTCTTCATCCCACGTGGCCTTGGCCAGTGGAAGAAGAATTCTTATCAGAGTCTCGGAGCTGGCAGTGCTCCACTCTCCTGGAGAAACAGAGCTTTGAGGATCTAACCTCTGTCAGCCTGGCTGGAGGGTCAGCCACCCTTCTGGTGGGGCTCCCCAAACTGCACACATGCTCCGTGCTCACACCCCGCAGAGCAGTATCCCTCGTGCCAATGTGTAACAGTGCATTTCCAACATACCTTGAATCAATGCTTCTGCTGCCCAACTCATTTCGAGTCTTACCGTTGGGCTAAGGACACTTATCATGTGCAACATTATTCCATTCTGCATTCCGCAGTAATCCACATGCCTCATCGTTTGAAGTCAACCTCATAGCAGTTGAAGTCATGTGCCCAGAATTCGTATGACTTCATTAGTGCTGACCACCCTCACACAGCCTGTGGTGGACACATTAGTCTCTTCTCTGGAGTGAGTTTTGAATGGGAATTTCTTTGCAGTATCATTGTAAATGGGTTCACAAATAAAGCTGTAGTTTCTTTTTAGTTGATTTGGTCCAAATGCTCTCTGTCATGAAGCTTTTCAGCATAAATCCATTTGGCGTGAACTGTCTCTTGTTCCCAATCTCCTGGTAGCTTCTGTGTTTCAGCAAGTTAATAAAAACCAGAAATTAAAATTTAAAAAAGGAAGAATAGACTCACTCACCTTGCTTTACGGTTCTCAAAACATGAAATAATGCCAAATGCTTACTTTTATTATGTAAATTTCCATTATTTGTTAATAAGAATCATCAATTAAAAACATAATTTTTCAGTTGAATGAAAAATAACTTTTCAGTTCTCTGATAACTTGCTAATATAAAGAGAAATGAGATCAAATATTCATTATTCATTATTCAGTTTTATGAATGGAGGTGTTTCAGAAATACTAAAGAACTGCTTTTATTAATGTAGGTAAATTCTTAAATTCAATTTTCTAAGAACAAAATAGATGCAGTATTTTTATCATTATGCTTTGTTTTTTAATGTATTTGGTACAGGGTCTCATTACGTAGCTCGGACTCATAGTGATCGTTCTGTTTTCAGCCTCCCCAGGGCTGGGATTACAGGCATGTGCCACCATGCCAGGTCTCATTGGTGGGGCCAGCGCAGCACGCAGGACCGGGTATTGAACCCTGGTCCCTGCACTTGCCAAAGCAGATGCTCAGTCCAGAGCTATCTCTGCTGAGCTATCTCACTGGCCTGATCACTATACTTTTAAAAATATACACTTGAGTTTGAAATAAATTTAAAGGCGGCAGAACATAATTCTAAGATAAAAAGTATTGTCTGTTAAATTTTTGAGAAATTCTGAAGAATAGTGATTTTCTTTCACTTTAGTAGTCTTAGTAAATATTTTATGTAAAAGGCTTAGAGCTTGGAGACTTACCTTGAGGAATTTCAAATTGTTGTAACTATCCTAACAAATTATTTTTCTTTAAAGTCCAGATAACATATTTCTGGTTAAAAATGGGTTGCAGTTGGAGTGTATTATTATATCCTGCCCACACTGTCTTTCCTTTATTATGCTTAGTTTGTTATGATGGTCTTTTTGTAAAGGACATCTGATATTAACAGCTGAACCAGAGTCGTTAATAGGAGCTCCCCTACTCTTGGCCTAAATCAGCCCTGTTGAGGCATCACTGAAAATTTACATGCCCTTTAGTTGTGTTTTTTCCCACTGTGTGCCTGCCTTCATACATCCTGAAGGTGAAAGTTCTGGTAATGTGGGTACCATGAGGCCAGCAGGCCTTCTGTAAACTGTGAATTCATTTTCTGTTCTCTATAGGAGCCAGTAATTGTAACTATAGAAAATCTCTAACATTTACTTTGAGACCAAGGCTAACAATGCAAAATGAAACTTAATAAGAATACCCGTCTGTACCACTGTGGGGGAGGGAATGGTAGAAGCTGTTGTCAGGAGAGCTCAAGAACGTTATAAACCACTTACATTTATCTCTGTCATTTTGTCTAAAATAGTAATTATTCTCCCTAGTTTGAAATCAGCTAATAATCTGCAACTATTTAATACATTTTGTTGTTTTTCTTATTATTATATTTCTTATACAACACATACAATGCTGCTAGACTTTTGAACACACAAAGACATTAAAGTCTGATTTTTAAAAAGGCCAGCTACAGTCTCTAATATGAGGAGTAACATATGGGAGGGGCAGAATCGTCATATAACAACATGTTTATAGCTATGGATAAATGATTCACGAAGACATCTGGCGAGTATCGCAGTGTCTGCATGTATATTCTTATTTAAAATAGGCAGAAAGGCATGACCTGGAGAACAGTTGCACCGGCTCGTGCTTCGTGCGAGGATCCAGCCACTGCTGGGGCAGCAGTCCACCTTCCTGGAAATGAGTTGGGCCTCCACATTTCAGAAAACCGAAGACACAGTTCTCCACCTTAAAAAACAGAGCTCAAGTGTGCCTCTGCAGATGAGATTAGATATGTCTGTCACCTCTTTTCTGGCTGTAGATCTTAACAGAATCAATCAACTTTTCTGTGATTTATTTCTCCACTTTTTTAGAGAAGCCAAGCAGAAACTATTTTTGAAAAAGGGACTTAGCGAGATAGCTTCACAAAGCTTT
This sequence comes from Octodon degus, assembly GCF_000260255.1. Classification (NCBI taxonomy): domain Eukaryota; kingdom Metazoa; phylum Chordata; class Mammalia; order Rodentia; family Octodontidae; genus Octodon; species Octodon degus. The sequence continues at coordinate 3,005,551 of NW_004524684.1, read as the reverse complement.
CCTATAGTCCGTTGCTTGTCTTCCACATTATCCAATAAATTAACGTAAGCTACATTTGTTGCTGCCAGTGGGCGCATGGAAGGCACATGAGTATACCTTCCTTCTCTCCTAATTTTGTGCACGCTGTTTTGCTTGGCTGTTTTACTGATTACTTGACAAAGATATACTCTCTAATCAGTTTCTGCTGATGATCTCTACTTCCAGGAAAATTCAGAAAGTAGAAAACAGTATCCGGGGGAGGTTATACATGGTTTTCTGTTTGTAGGGGCTGCACATAAATAGCTGCAATTGATAAAATAATTACTTCATCTGATAACCAAAACCAGATCCCATGAAATGTATTCAGTAAATATTTTGTACGGAAGCCTAGAATTTAAATTTAGAAGAGACTTTGCTTGGTCCCACGTTACTGTTATGAACTGAATATTTTTGTCTCCCAAAAGCTATATGCTGAAATATGAGCCCCCACATGATGATGGACTTTTAAGGTGTAATGAATTATGAGAGTAAAGCTTCCATGAATGACTTTAGTATTCTTAGAAGAAAATGCTGAGAAGTGGTTTGTCTGTTAGCAGTGTGCAGTATAAGGCAAGGTGGTGCTCTGGAAGCCAGGAGGAGAACCCACACCAGACGCTGAGTCTGCTGAATATATATATATATATATATATATATATATATATATATTTACTTAACCCATCCAGTTGTAGTGTTTTACTATAGTGACCTGACTTTAAACACTTTCCTTTTAAACATGAGTAAAATTGGACCTAGAAATGAGTTGTGCAAGAACAGCAATGAATTAATATTGGAGGGGTAACTAAAACTCAGCACTCAAATATGCAAATACAAACCTAGTGTTCTTTCCACTGTAGCACTTGCAATTTATTTATTCAGCATTATTCCAAGGCCTTGTTTATTATAAACATACTGTTTTAGAGACTGAGATGGGCAGTGTGGGGGGAGATTATATAAAGCAAACAGGAAATGCTCTTTCTGGGGGAGCTTACGGATTCAAAGAAAACATAAAGCCGAGTCCCAAATGGCAGCAGGGGCGGTTAGAACATGTGAAGAGCACAGGGGGACAAGACAGAAGCTCAAGGGAGGACTTAGGATGTAAGGATGATAAAGAAGGGCAAGGGGAAGCTGATTTTAAGCTGATCAAGGGTAGCATCTGAAGAGGCATTCTCTGATGTGTCATTAATTGTAATGAACAAAGGGAAAGTTGGAGACACTGGTGAAAAAAAATAGAAGAACAGGGCAGCCCTGTAGTGAGTGGCGCAGAACGATGGGTAAGCTTTCTGGAAGGCCACTTGCAAGATGCACAGCATCCGCATCCTCTGCTTGCTGTATTTGTAAGGCCACCCCTGAGAGAGAAACCTGCTTTGTGGGAGCAGGGGAGCTTGACCCAAAGGCTCACCACACCTGTAAGAAGTGGAGGCAGTGTGGCCACTCAAAGAAGAAAATCAGGTTACTGTTGTTAAAAAATGGCAGTGTGAAGGCTCAAAGCTGGGTGCAAAAGGGAGGCAGAGCCAAGCCAGAGCACCAAAGCCCACCTGTGCATCCTGCAGAGTGCAGGTGAGAAGAAAACTGAGGTGAGGAGAAGGAGGAATAAGGAAAGCCATTAGGATATTATAGTAGCTTGGTTTGACTATGACTCAGAACAAGCTACACTGTGGCCTTCTGGTCACCCCTGCAGGCTGTCCCTACGCACAGCACCAGCATCTCAATGAGGAAGCTGCTCTCTTTGACCTACACTCAGTTCATAAGGCACAGGTTCATTCCAGGAGCAGCAGACTCAGGGGCCCGGAAACTTGAGGATGTGGTCATGCCTAGGCATGAGGGGCGTGTTGGCTCTGCCCAGCTACTGAAGCAGACCTTGAGGCACAAACATAAACACTGGTGCTTTGCTTTTAGATTTAAGAAGTATATGGTTTTGGGGGCTGGTGAGATGGCTCAGTGGTCTGAAGCACCTACTTAGAACAAGCTAAGCAAAACACAGGGACCGCTGTTCAATCCCCCAGCACCACATGCCAGCCAGCCCCGCCCCCTGGTGGGCTGAGCTGGCCACACACACACATAAATAAATAAACAAATAAGGAAAATTTTTAAAAAAGAAGTATATGGTTTTAGCTGCAAGACTGAGAAGAACACATTGTTTGTTTGTTTGTTCAGGACCTTGCACTTGCCAGGCAAGTGCTTATGCTGCTGAGCCACCTCCCTGACCAAGAACACACCGTTTTAAGAAATGCATCAGGGCAATTCTGTGCATCTGATCCGAGCCGCATCTCTTTACTTCCTTCTTTAATTTAAACATTGCAACAAAGCTCTCAGGTTCTATGCAGACAGTCCTAGGAACTATGGGGAACCTGTGGTACACATGGTGGTGTCAGGCTTCAGCCTTCTCCCCAGCTTGCCCTGGCTATTTTTTCCAGGTGGTTCTTTCCGCCCACCCAAGCTGCTGCAAACTTGGTGCTGGTTGAGCTTTGCTCTCTTCATTTACAACATGAAGAATTTAAACAAAGGTCTCTCCTGAGGGCTTCTAAGTTAGTTTGATGCCAAGTTCAAAAGCTTTATTGAAGTCATGTTGATGAAGGACTCCACCACTTTAGGCTAGGAAGATTGGTCTTTAAATATTTGGAAGCAAAATTGTAGACTTCAGATCTTTCCCCTCTCTATTCTTCCCTGACAATGTGATTTAACCAGGTAATTAACATTTTCATCTATAGTTGTATTTTTAATAAAACAAAGCTTTCTCATATAGTTAAGTGAAACAATTCCATATTACTGAGGGACAATGATGAGGACCACTGAACTTTTTGAAGAAATAATAATTTCCAGTCCGTAGTTTGATGTAGTAACATAGCAAGCAGTGAAATCAGTGAGGTGCTAGTGCCGTGCGTGGCAGGATGGCTGGTTAACACATCCTTCTAGGCCACCAAATCCAGGAATCACTGACCAGTGATACGCTGAAACTCTGTGAACACTAACAATGAAACCCAAAATTGTACCTATGACAAGTAAGACAGGAAGCTGTTTAAAAATAACTAACACTTGCTTAACATGATGGGTAATTCTTTAATTTCTAGCTTTCTTCACAATGCTGCCTTAAAAGCTGCGAATGAGATGATCAGGAGAGCCAGGCACTATTTTGCCTCAGCCGTTGGCTGATGTCTATTGCACTTTTGAAGTAATTTCCTCCCATTGAAACCTCGAATCAAGGATAAATGTACCTTTCTATGTGTGTGTACATATATATGTTCATGTAAGAATGAATATAGAAGGGTCAGCCAAATAGCTCCGCAGATTAAAGCACCTATAAGCAGGTGCAGGAGCCGGGGGTTCAATCCCGGGGCCTGCCATGCTGGCCCTGCCCCTGGGGCACACTGAGACAGAAATTGAGACTGGGTACGGTGGCAAGTGCCTGTAATCCCAGCTCTTGGGAGGCTGTAAACAGGAGGATCACTATGAGTCCGATCTAGTAGTGAGACCCTGAACACCCTGTAGACCCATTCCTAAAATACAAAAAAGATTAAAAAAATAAGAATGAATATAGAACATTTATAACATGCACAAGATTTATGCAAATATGTGCATATATATTGATTAGGATCCCATGTAGTTTCTCAAAAATATTAGCTTTGAAATAATTGTGGGTTTTCTAAAATAAATGTCTTCTCATATAATAAGAAATCCTAACTTATGTGGTCACCCGTGTCACTTTCAGCAGCTCAGTATAGCCACCAGGGACCCAGGCTGCTCTAGAACCATTGAGCTGTTGGCTGTTTCCCTGTGCTTGGCACATCCTGGTCAGAACATGGCTGCTGCGTCTCAGGCATCGTGCTCAGCTGCCTGCTGTGAGATCTCTCAGCGGCTTCCAGAAGCTGCCTGGGCAACCAGGAAACTGAGGAGCTGGGCTGAGCAGCTGCTGACCACTCGGGGCTATGCCCTGGAGTCTAGCATCTGCACACAGGAAGCTCGATCAGAATCTTTTATTGAAAAGAGGGAATACTGAATAGGTGGCTATCAGACTTTGCCACGGCGAGAACACTGGGCAAGTGAGATCACTTTAAAAATGCAATTGTAAAAGGTGATCAAGTATTTGGAAACTATGAGACCAAATTTCTTCAAAATAAATCAGATCATCTGTAGAATTTTATTGGAGTTGAACTTACTTTAATTAAGAAACAGCATTTCATGTTAATTCTTATAACCTTCAACAGGTCCTTCCACTGGAAAAAAGATGCAGCCAGTCACTGACAGGCGCAGATCAAATTTGTGATTGCTTTTCTAAAGTGATAAATGTTGTAGCAGAAGAAGCAGCTTGCACTGCTAGTATATTTTCAAGGCAAGAATTATCTTGGATTGCAAATATGCACATGTCCCTGTCACACTACCTGAGTGCTTCTAGCTTTCATTAATGGGCAGACTACATCTCTTCTTCTGTGGCTGTTTTCTTCTTGGGCTGCCACGAGCTGTCTCCCCGCTTGGCTTGCCCCACACACTAGAGTGCAGAAGAGCGAGGGTGATGCTGCTGACACTCCGTAGATCCAGAAGCCAGCAGGAATGACAGGCGAGGGCAGCCACACGCATGTACTTGCTCAGTAGCTGAGGTGAGACAGCAAGGGCCAGCCTGTCCTGCTGACCAGGAACAGACAAAGGACAGGGGAGGACTTCTGAGTCCACATTCTTAACTGCTTCAGAGCACAGCAAGGGCATCCAAGAAATGCGGAAACCCGGGGAACGTGCAGGAGTAAATAAGAGGTCATGGTCAGCACTCCCCACAGGTAGTTTCAAGGACTTTTATTTTTGACTGTCTACTTCTTTAGCTCAGAAAGTGACTTTGAATTTGGAAAATTATATGTTTAAGCATTACCTATTAACATGTATGTGCCCAATGACTATGTTGTCTTTTAATGTATCTGTTTTTCATTACCATATTACATTGAGTATTAAAATGATTCAAGAAACTGTTTGCTCAAACATAGAAGAAACATTATTTAGCCAGAGAGATGGCTCAGCAGCTGAAACACCTGGCTGGCAAGCCAAGATCCTGAGTTGGATCCCCAGCACAAGAAAAAAAGAGGAGGAGGA
>NW_004524684.1:2986274-2999482 GCF_000260255.1 Octodon degus | reverse complement strand
AGTTTTTTAAAGTTTTGTATAATCCTACTTATTTAAATCCATAGTACTACTTTACAATGTGAAAATCTTGAAGGCATTATGCTAACTAGCATCACAGAAGGCAGATATTATGCGATTCACTTAGACGTGGAACCTAGAGTAATCAAATCTAAAGAAAGACCAGAACAGCAGCGGCCAGGGACTGCGAGAGGAAGGGACATGAATACGGAAATGAATAAACAAGCAAAGAGTCTTTTTGCCCTGCAGTGTGCTACATTATGTGATTTCAATTATTATATTTGAACATATAAATTTTACCATAGTTTTCACTCAACACGAAGAATATATTCAAGAATACATGCAGGGCTGGAGAGGTAACTCGGCGGTCAAAGCGCCTGCCTGGCAAGCGCAAGGTCCCGAGTCCAGCCACCAATACTGCGTGTGCTGCAGGTCCCATGCTGCGTGTGGGCCACTGAAACTGGGTGTGGTGGTACATGCCTGTAATCCCAGTGCTGGGGAGGCTGAGACAGGAGGATCATTAGGAGTCTGAGGTGCGTAAAAAGACCCTTTATCAAAAACAAAGAATGAAACAGAAACAACAACAAAAAAGAATACATGCTCAGCACTGAACATGAAGGACCAGATAGGCAATGATTATTTCAGTAAAAGTCATCTGTTTTGTTTTATTATTAAAACAATAAATATTCCAGAAAGTCAAAAGAACAATTTTTTTCAGTATCTTTTCCAGTAAGCTCATGAGAATTTTCATAACAAAGTCAAATGATATTCTTGATGTATTTTCCAAAATCCTTCACTAAGAAATGTTATTGTTCTAGGAGGAATCGTTGATAAAGATCTTCGTCACTACCTCAACTTACGATTTCAGAAGGGGTCTGTGGACCACGAACTCCAGCAAATCATTCGAGACAACCTCTACCTCCGCACCGTGCCGTGTGAGTACGATGGGGGACAACATTTTCTCCCTGTGATAGTAGAGAAACACACAGCGTTGCAGCCATTGTTTAAAAGAAAGGTTAAATCCTGCTGATTGTTGTGGGGTGGACATTTGAAAAAGAAAGTGGATTTGAAGTAGAGAAATTTTAAATGCAAATGCTTTCCCCTGTGTTTATGTGGTTTGTGACAAAGTTGTGGACAGAAGAAACTGGTGCCTTTCAGGCTATAAAGCTCTAACTTAACACTTCTCAAGTTAGTATGAAGACGTAGAACTCCTAGTCTGGACTTTGGTGATTCAGAGTGAATCGATTGAGGTTGAACTCCACAACAGCTGGCAGGAGAAAGCAAGCTCAATTTCTTAGTTGAAGCAGCTGTTTCAGAAAGAGAACCTACACTGGAGACTCCTTTTTGCTCTGCAGCATAGGAGCTGTCCTCTCCCCAGTGCAGAGGACACGTCCGCGGGGGCGGGGGATGCTGCTGCAGGCTGGAGCACAGGTCTCACGCGCAGCCCACGGAAACCCGCGGGCCTCCCTTTCTGATTTTCCCTTAAGAGAGGAATTGGCAAAATGAAGAAAAAGCACAAATAAAATTCTTAGTGCCTATTTTTACCTGATTTGAGAGTCCTCTGTTAACTTTAGGACAAATGAAGGACTTTTCTCAAATTCAATTTTCTTTAAGGGAGAAGCCAGACACTTTCTACTCACTGAAAGGCTGGTCTGTGGGGATGGTCTGTGTTCCTTCTGCATTAGTTCCAAACTTTAATAAATTCAAAGCTATGGACTCTGGAGGCTTAATATTAAAGGAAAAAAACTTGGCTGGGGAAAATGAAACAAGCAAAACAAACAACCAACAAAGATTTTTGATATCTAGAGTTGAATCACCAGTACTACGTAAATAAAATATATGGGTGAATGTACTGAAGTAGTGAAAACACCCACAGAGGCGTGATGGATGGGTAAACACCCAACCTTTCAACCAGCACACATTGTAGAAAGAATGATTAGGGGTCCAGGGAGATGACTCAGTAGAATAAATGCTTGCCTGGCAAATGCAGGGTCCTGAGTTCAATCCCTGGTACCGCAAAAAAAAAAAAAAAAAAAAAAAAAAAAAAAAAGAAGAAGAAGAAGAAGAAAAGGGATGGATTATCAGCCATATTGTTACTAAATGTTCATCAAAATGAAAATGTCACAGCACCACTACTAGGTATTCCAAAATGAGAAAGCTTGCCAGTTGCCAACTTGTTGGTCAAAATGATAGCTCTTGCTGTGTGTGCTCAGAAAAGGAATAGACTTTTGGACTCTTGCTGAAGAGTTGAGAAACGTGCACTCTTAAACTTATGAGCTTGCAATCCCAGTGATGGGCATGGGAAGATGAATGAAAAGGAAAGGACTGAACTATTTATAAGGTAACGCGTGGACACATTTTCAAAGCTGTGATGTTGTCAGTGAGGCTGTGTGAATTTATCTTTTGTGACATGAAAGAAAGGAGATCTGAAATACTAAATAAAGAATCCAGGCACTTTATTATGTTTTAAAGCTGAGGGAAATTGATAAGAGGCTGACACTAAAGAATACTTGTAGTCCTTGCTAAGGAAAACGACATAAATAAGAAAATCGCAATTAAATATGTAGATAATAGGAGCAAATTTTGCATTAATTAATTACCTTTTTAAACAAAGCATTTCTTTTGAGTACCAAAGAAGGACTGTGAAGGGAAAATAAATAAGAAGGTAAAATATCTAGAAATAGGAGCAAACATAGAGTTTTAAGATGTGATTTTGGAAGAAGGACATAAATTCAATTATAAGTCCTTGAATAGCTCCTGTACAGAAGATAATTAGAAACTCAATGAATCTGAATATTATGATGAAACAATTATTCTTTGGGTTATTTTTTCAGCCAGCACTCCTAATAGCCAGTTTCAATGGCACCATTCTCTAACAGTGCTTTATCAGTGAGTAACTGTGAGAAAATTTTGAAGTAGAGATGGTTCTGATTTATACTCTTAAAACCCAGTCTTATACTAATGAGTTAGAACGGGCCAATCTACGATCTTCACTCAGCGTATCTTTTAATGAAGTGTTCAGATGTTTTCAGAGTATGCCATAGAAACGTGTGTATAGTATGAAACGTCCTACCATCATGGCTTAGAAACTTAAATTAGATCCAGCGTGATCTCTTGGTACTGAGTGTGGAATCATACCTTTTACACATTCTCCTAGGTGAAAATACTCTTTTTGATTCTCATGAAATCAGCACGATAAAAGGAAAATGTGTTCTGGAGGAGCGGACCGTGTCCCCATGCAAGCATGCATTAATGTGTACTGTTCCCTCCCACAATGGCTCTGGTGCCGGGAACGAGTCTTTCTTAACTTCATAGAAGCGAAACTGTAGTTCATTTAAAATTATGTGATGGGCCGGCCAGATAGCTTAGCGGACTAAAGCGCCTGCTTCAGGGGAGCACAGCTGCCGGGCGGGGTTGGATCCCCGGTGTGCTGTGCCTGCCCCGCCCCGCCCCAGGGGCGCACTGAGATAGCGATTGAGTCTGGGCGTGGTGTCATGCGCCTGTAATCCCAGCACTTGGGAGGCTGAAAAGAAGAGGATCACTCCAAGTCCAATCTACATAGTAGGACCCTGTAGACCCTGTACGCTGTGTCCTAAATACATTTTTTTAAAAATATATGTGAAAAAGGACTAATCTTTTCCACAAAAAAGAAAAAGCAGTTCTGCCAGCTATTTGATATTACTTCTCTGCCACTGACTACAACTAGAAGCAAGGAGTCAAGTCTGGGCGCCGGGCTGGTGAGGGCCAGAGAAAGTTGGTGCGGTCAGCGGCGCTTAGAGCAGCGTGAGTCCCGGATGCACACTGCAGGACGTGTCTGGCTCCGTTCTAAGCTCCTCAGGTGAGAGAGGTCCTTAGCCTAGGTCTCCTGTGGGCTTTCCCGGCACATGATACAGCCTCTGCGGGCATTCATTTACAGTCAGCAAGGTGCAGCCGCATTTGGCTTCGCTGCTTCCCCAAAGAGGAGCTCAGCACCTATTTCTTTAAAAAAAAAAAAAATTCTTTTAAAAAACATATATCTAGATAAGGAATGAACTCTCAGTCATAGAGATGGAATTATTGTGCATTGAATGAGTGACATGTGATGCACAGGCAAACACAGACAGACAGACAGACAGACACACACACACACACACACACACACACACACACGGCGTTTGCTGAAATCACTTCATCATGCCTTAAAGCAGATCACAAAGAAAAGACCCTTGAGAAGTGGCTCTTGATATGTTCTGTAGACCACAACAGGCCAACCCCATGATGAGTCACTGAAGATCTGAATTTGCGCTGGAGCGTGTGGCTTTCTCTTGCTAATTGTGTAACTAGTACTGGGCAAACAAAGATTTCCAGAAGGCATATACTAAGAAGGGAAAGCGACTGCTGTGAAATGGACACTGTGAACCTATTTCCTACTGTTAAGATTTCGTACTATTTAAGATTTTTTATGCAATTGAACCTCAGATAAAAATGAAGAAATGACTAGGAGGCAGTACTGTTGGGTCCTAGAATGTGATACAGAATAATGGGGGAAAGGGCGACTCTAGTACTCCACAGAGGGCTACACTCATAGTATAGTACAGCGATGAGGACGCTCCCCACGGTACACGGAGCACAAGGCTCGCAGCATGCAGAGGGCAGCTGCGGAAGCTCTGGTAGCAGCTTTTGCTCAGAGACTACCCAGGGCAGTCTCGTCACCACATGCTAGGTGCATGAAGCTAAGGCAGCATTCATTACCCCTGGAGTAGGTCGGGGAAAATTCCTAGAAACAATACTGACAAATATTGGATTACTGTGTAAGGTTTTCAAGAGTAAGAATAAAGTTTATTTTGGTTTTAATATTCTACTTAGTGTAATGATTACATATATTTAATTTGAGTCCAATCAACTGTAATTAGCCTGGCTATGCTCTTAAAAACGAAGAAAGTAATCACTCCAATCAGTGGATGAAGTTCTTGTTCTTTCTTCTTTTTTAAAAAACAAATCTTTTATTTGTTTATTTGGTCCAGGGTCTCACTATGCACCTTGGACTCATAGCGATCCTCCTGTCTCAGCCTCCCCAGTGCTGGGATTCCAGGTGTGCGCCACCATGCCTGGTTTCAGCGGCTAGCATGGCAGCCTGGCATGTGGTACCTGGGATTGAACCCAGTCCTTGTGCTTGCCAGGCAGGTGCATAGACCACTGAGTCATCTCCCCAGCCTTCTTGTCCTTTCTCTTTGACATTATATATTAGAGACAGTGATTAATCTTTGCAGAAGGTATGAGCACAGATAGAAATCTTAGATGCTTTTCCCTGTAGTGCCACATGACATGGTAAAGGACTTTGGGGCCAGTTTTGAAATTTTCAAAATGACATGGGAGATGGTTAAAATGAAACTTGCTCCCAAGCACTATACGTATCATTTAGTGAGATGGTTTTATTAAGAAATATCTTAAATTGATTTGAACTCAGCAGAAATGCCAGTGTACACCAAGTGAAAGAGAAGATCAATGAAGCTGAAGTCTAGAACTGTTCTATGCAAAGTGAATAAAGTGAAAATCAGAGACAAGATATAAGAGTAATTACTTAATGGAAGATGCGTTTCAGGGCTACCTCCCAGTGCTGCCTTCCCATATTTAAGTGACCTCAGTTAGCAGCACTTCATAAGAAGCCTTCATAAGAAGAGTTGCCAAAGACAAAACTGCAAGGCTTCACAAATTTTCTGATATTTAGGCCAAATGATCTTTCACAGAAAATGAGACAGAGATAGGATCTTCACAAGTTCAGAGGAAGTTATGAGAAGGTCTTCCGTTAAGAGCAGGTACAACACAGCGAGAGTGGTGCCCATGCAAGAAATCAACGTTTTGGGGGCTGGGGAGATGGCTCAGTGGAATAAGCACTTGCCTGGCAAGCGCAAGGGCCTGAGTTCAATCCCTGGTTCAAAAAAAAAAAAAAAAAAAAAGAAAGAAAGAAAGAAAGAAAGAAAGAAAGAAAGAAAGAAAGGAAGGTTCTTTACTTGGTTATATAACACCAAGTAAGACTGGCCAGAAAGAACTGCTGGTGAGTGGCTGATTAGGTCATCAAACAGAAAGGTGTAGTGGGTCACCGAGATGAGCAACCCCTCTCCTACTGAGGGGAGGACCTTCTCTCAGACGAAGTGGTCACGGAGGTGAGCCAGTTCTCAGAACGTCTGTGAGAAGTGTGGCCTGCAGGCCAATGTGGGAGCTGGCATTCATAGGTGCAGAAGCATCTGATCCAACTGAATTTTCGGCCAACATATGATGACAAGTGTGCATTATACATCTGCTTCAACATTATTCTGGTTGTCTCGGATAAGAGTCCTTAATTTAGAAGCTCTTTTTTGAAATTGTTTTTAGAATATAAATTGAATAGTCTTTCAGAATTATTTCCAAATCAAGTTGCCAGATTTTTATCCTTTGAAAATGCATATAATCTTTTAAGTGGACTAATTACATTTGGTGGTAAATGTTTAAAAAGAAAGTTATTACAAAATAAATATAGTTATTAGCATTATGGACCAAAGGAAAAGGAAATCTATAAATAAAAGCGACTAAATTTCTTGAGAAATTTATAAATTGCCCTGAAAATCTAGACCAGAAGAAAAATGTAGTGCTTTCTGAGCACAGCAAATACTTGGAAGTGTTCTACTCACTTCCTCATTCAGATAGGTGCCTGCTTGGTATGGTATATGTGTTCGTCCTTTTTCAAAAGTTGTAAGAGGCTCACATTCTCTTCCTTCTCACTGAAAATATTAAGATCCAGTTTCATGCACATATGTGACAGTACTATAAATTTTCTCTTCTGTTCATCGAACAGAATGAATGTGTCTTTTTTGGTCAGATAGCAGCATCCCTTGAGTTGGCTGACAGAATAGTCTAGAGGGAAATGGCTTGAGGATATTGCTTAAAATGGAAAGTCAAGGGACATTAGAAGTGATTGTATTGATGTATCCATTTGATACCACACGGCTCTACTCTTAGAATAAAGCTACCTGGGTAGCACAAAAGAACTGCAGTAGACACCAACAGCAACAGTCTTGCAGGTGCTCCCAACCATAAAAACTCCACTTGCTCTGACTCAATTGGCTTTTAAGTTGTGGCCCCATCCTTCTTTGGTTTTCCTCTTTGCTTTAGATTTTTTGTTTTTACTGTTCCAAAGAGGGATACTCCACAGGAATCCTGGTTTCCGGCCCCGAGAGGAGTGCATAGGAGGAGCACGTGTGCATCCCGGGACTCCAGTGCTCCCCTCTGTGGCCCCTAGGTGAGCGCGGATGCTGACACCTGTTCATCCACCTCTAAAAAGGACACTCATTACTTTAATAGAAATGAGTTCAGGGCCGGCCAAATAGCTCAGCAGATTAAAGCGCCTGCAAGCAGGCGCAGGGGCTGGGGGTTTGATCCCTAGGCCTGCCGTGCCAGCCCCATCCCCGGGGGCACAATGAGACAGCGATTGAGACTGGGTGTGGTGGTGCAGGCCTGTAATCACAGATCAAGGGAGGCTACAAACAGACGGATCGCTGCAAGTCTGATCTAGTAGAGAGACCCTGAACACTGTGTAGATCCTTTCTTAAAATAGAGGGAAAGAAAAGAAAGAAAGAGAAAGGAGGTCATAGCTCTGAGTGCTGGGACGCAAAAAGGCTGTCATCTCTTGTTGTACACCCTGCACTATTTCAGGAAAGAGTGGGGTTCGGGCAGTTCAGGCCTACCCAACTTTCCAGGCACCTGATTAGTTCCTAGGCCATGGGATGATTGTATAAGAAGCTGAAGGAGGTAGATACACAAATGGCAGTGGGGATATCATAGGGCTTTAAGAGTGGGTTTGTAATAGGACAGCCAGGTTCTGATTCAGTGCATTTGAAATAAACTGCAATGAAAAGAACACTGATTAAAGTCATTGCTATTTTGAGGTCTAGTACACTAGTTTACGTTATTTGCACATGGTAGCTTGGCATAGCAAGTACCAATAAGTGTGGGCTCTATTTATTTGGTGAAATATTTCTCAACTTTTGGGGACCTGCTGCTTAGCTCAGGTGTTTAAGTGCCTGCTCATGCAAATGCAGTCAGGCACAGGATACCATGGTTCAATCCCCAGCTCCGCATGCCTTACCAGACCCGCCCTTAAGGCAGCCTGAGCCAGCCCCCAAAATGAATAAATAAATAAATAATAAATAAATTTTTTAACATCCTTTATTTGGTGACATAGAATTATGGGAGAAGTGCTCATCCCAAAATTGAGAGTTTTCAGGTCTGGACTGGTTTCTCACACTAACTATAGGACTTTACAAAGGTCTTGACCTTCGGTCTCTGGGGTGAGAGAATAGAAAATACAACTCCAGTGCTTATTTCTCTTGTAAAATCCTGTGCCTTTCTGATTCCACTGCCTCGCTTTTACTTTATCTGCATTCAAATCAGTTCCTCAAATTATTCTGAGGATGGAATGCCCTTAATATCCAGCAGGTGTAAACAGTTTATGGAAACTGAAGATACGTCAAATATAGCAGACACCTCAGGGAAAACTGAAGAGGGAAGTTTAAATTAAGTGCGGTTCAGGAGAAAACCAGCCATGCGTGTACTTTCAAATTTTTCTATGAATGTCAAGCTGAAGATGCTATCATAACTCTGATGTTCCTTGAAATCTGCCTTCACTATTCATGAAACTGAAATATCGTCGGGTCATGGTAAGTGGATAAGAAAATAAACATAATGAGAAATACAAAGCCTTTAAAATTGCTCTTCACCTTTGGAATGTGTAATAAGTGGAGACGTTACATAAAGGCTTCTGAAGCATGAGGTGTGTTGTTAGGGAAATGTGACCGTAATCCTTCCAATGAGACGTTTGACATGAAATATGGAGTCTTCCGGAGCTGCACTGTAATACACGTGGCTTATGGGCGTGAACAGCCCTGGTTAGAGGCCCAGACGGACGGCGCTAGCGGGAAGCAAGCTGACCCAGCGCTTGGTGCACTCACGCACGACATGCCACAGACGAGAAGTTTCCGAGGGTCGTAGAGTTGCCCTCATGGGATAATTAAACGTTCAGACTGACACCGGAGGAACAGTCGGCTCAATTACAGCATACAAAGGATCCTGCCTTTCTCAGGCCACTCGGAGTTTACAGCCCGACTGGCTCCTAGCTAGCGCTGCAGTTTCTCTTCCAGGCCGTTTCCTCGCCCTAGCTTGCGGGCCAGTTGCTTCCAGCTGACAAACTCAGCAGCTGTCTCCTCAAGCTTCCTGGCAGGAAGACGGAGCTTCTTACCTCGCTTGACGCCAGCGAGGTGTGCGCATCAGCGGGACTTCCCGACTTCTGCTCCAAGGCGGGGACTGAAGCAGCAAAGTAACCCGACCTGTGTACAGTTGTCATCTCCCACTTCTAGTAGAAATTCTGATGCATCTCGTCATCTTTTTAATTGGCTGAGCCTGTTGAAAAACCATGCAGATCATTAAGGGATTTGCCTATTTGAAGAAACTTTAAGATTTCATGACCTGAATCCAAATCGGATAAGTTATTTTTATCTCAACATGAACTTCTTGGCTGGCCATTAATCAATGAAGAGAACAATGTCTTTTTAGCATGACATTGCCAGAAATATTGAAATATAAAATATCTAAGAGAAAATACATATTTTATTGATAAATATATTATTCTAATACAACTATCACCTTGGTATACAAATAGAATATGTGCAAATAAGTGATTATCTGAAAGCTTTCTTTTATTTTCAGAACATGCTTCTAAGAATTTTTGGATCTCCACTCTACTAGACCTTCTGCCTCCATACCCCCATTCTAATGTAAAGTTGAAGTCATATACAGCTCTGTAAACAGGTGTTATGAATGGTCCCAGTTCCTTACTTTGGAATTTCATAAAAGTACTTTTTTTGCAAATCAGGGTAGGACGGGCAGTAAAATGAGAAGAAAAATGTGCATGATCATCCGCCAAATGTCTATGTGCAAGTTTTACTAAGTGGCTGCATTTCATACACCTCTAGAAATGTGTGTGGTTCTCATTCTTCACACCAGGAACCTTAGGTGTGGAGACCTTTTGGACCCTTCCTCAACCCACACAATTAATAATTGAGTCAAAAAGAATTCAAGTCTATGTCTGTCTCCTGCCAAGATTCATTTCTTGGGTGTATCATGTTATCTCCTTAGTCACTATCACTCTGATTTTTCTAACAGTTCTGAACAAATTTTGGGAAGGTTCAAAAAGTAGAACACTGCTTAAATATGTATCTATTCATTATCGAATATTTCCATAAAAGCAGCATAAGAAAAGTCCTAAAAATAGTGAATTCTATAAGGTCTCCAGGTGGCACTCTTATTTCCATAGTGGCTCTGCATGAGCCCCTGTGTGAATGTCCCCGAAGACTCCAAAAGGCCCAGGGCAGTGGCTGATTGCCCTTAACCAGCCGTACGTGCCTCCTCCCATCCTCAACTGGAGGTGACCCAAAGCCAGGCAGTCAGGCTGTCTGCTCCAGAGTTCATGACGTTGTAGCGTGGGAAAGGACGCTCCTTCTGCTGAAGACAAGCAGCAGCACTCCCTCGCCCACAGAGCTGACGGTGCACTGCCTCGGCTGCCAGCCTCTCAGGTCTCCAGGGCTCTCCCTGGCTCTCTGGGCACAGTGCCATGCTGACCTTAGGTACTGGTTTGATCCATAAGTCACAAATAATATTGAAACAGATATTCATGCTTCGCTCTGTCTGCTCCTCCCTGGCTTCTGCGTAATCACTCTGACTGCACAGCAATCCTGGTGTCCAGTGAGCAACTTCAATAGCTAAGAGGCCAGTGATCACGAAGGCAGGCCTAACTTCTGCCAAGCTCTTATGAGCTGTTTATTACTTTCAGTGTCACAATGCTTCAGGGTGTCCTCTTGTCTATAATGCAAAAATAGTATGTGTCATTCAGGATTTGGTCAGGGGAGTAAAGCCATGCACTATATTTGAAGGAGAAAGTGGAGGTTTAGGGAAGACATTTTTTAGAAAATTGTTGGAAAAATAATAAGCAATATAAGACTGTTTGGAGAGAAGACACTCCCTGGAGGGATTTGCTGCCTCTGAGACCTGCAGCTGGGATCCGAATCTCACCAAGCAAAAACTGCAGGGTACCACATGGTTGCAGTCACTCACTGCCCTTTGATACATAGGAAGCCAGGGAGAAGGCACTAGAACCTTCTGCAGAGAGCACCAAATCTCCAGAGGCTAGTGCTGAAAGTATCACCTCTAAACACATTTCCTTTGAAGGATAACCCAAGATACACAAAAACCCAGGTGTGTGTCTTAACTTTTTTTTTTTTTTTTGTCTTCGTAGTAGTTATTCAGAGGACAAGATGTAGACATGATATCTTGTCCAAACACTATTAGTACAAACCTGTCTTCTCATTGAACTAAGAGAAAGTAACTGTATATCTAGCCTGACTATCTTGTATGTACATATTTTTTTTCACTACAAAATGGTCCTCTATTTATATCCTCCTTTTTTGTTTTGTGTTGTCAGAGATTTACTGACAGGCTGCCTTTTGAATTCTTTGTTTTGGTCCATGAACAGCCAGCTACTTGCAGTGTATAAGTGATTGTTATCTAGAGTGAGTGCAAAGACTTTCAGAGTGTTAATTGAGGTTCTCACTTTTTTTCCTTTAAACTCAGACTCCCAGTAATTAATTTATAGTATGTGAACCCATTAGAAACTGCCCAGGAAAGGCATTTGTTCTTTGGGAAACAAGGAAACTTATGCATATCAGTGCATTCTGGAATTATTCCACTTACAGAATGAGATGTTTTCAATGTATAGAAGAGTCTTTGTTCATTTCTATTCACAATTTTATTATTGAGAAGTATGAATCTGACACTAACAAAATTTAGATCATAATTATATTTCTCAGATGAAAAAGCAATTGACAAAAGTGCTTTCAGAACATAATTTAAATTTGGAGCAAGAAAAGGAATTGTAATTAAAAGTGAGGAGTTGAATATATTATTTGAAGCACTATAGAAAATTAATTATGGTTCGAAGGACAGAAGATGTTTGCAGCCTTGGGTGGCACAATGTCCGGGACCAGAGGGCAGCAGGGCAGCCCCTTATAGGCATGACATCATTTCCATGCCTCAGAGTGCATCAGGGAATCATGTGATGAGTCTTTCACTAGAATGAAATGCAATAAAAATATGCCGAAGAGTAAAACCTGGCTGTGTGCAGTGTGGGGAGCTTGCATCTCTGCCAAAATGTTGAAATCATGTCCATATCTAAGAAAGAAACTCGATTCTATAGTACAAACATAAAATGTAATCTCAGTCTCCCATAGGCCGGATGTTGTACTCTTTATGAATATGGTTGCAGTCATAAAAACTTATCTTCCAACTTCACTTGTAAAAAATGAGGTTGTTAATTCAAAGTGTCACTAGTGCACTTAATAACCTGCTAAATTTAAAGAGATTTTTAAAAGTATAAACTTTTCTATATTGTAACTGACTTTAATTCCGTTCTGCTAATATCGAGAGTTAGTATGTATGCGTGTATGTGTGGCTACTAATTAGGGATTTGTGCCTATTACAAGTCCACCATGGGTGAGGCATGTGTTGCCATCCTCAGTTTACAGATAAGTAAATAATATGTAAAGCAAACTAAAAATATCCACCTTATGTCATATTTAAGATTTATAGGCAGCCTCCAGAGCTCAGGAAATAATAGTTTTGAAAACAACTGACATAATTTGTCTTTGCTTAGCAACAATGACTAGACTGTTGGACTAGATTAAAGATACAGAACAGTAAGGACTGAACACTCACAGGATTAACTGAAGCATATGCATCCAATTTTGGAACTTTGCTTAGCCCTGCCCCACATTTGTTAACAATGAGCAGAGGGAAAAGGCAGAGAAAGAAGTATCGCAGCAGACACTGCGGGATTAAAGGTTTTCTGGGATCAGCCTGTGAAGGTCAACTTGTTGCAATTAGCTGTTTACAGATGCACATTTTCTACCTCAGAATAAATATGAAGCCTTCAATATCTTTAAACAAAACTCTTAGGCCGGGGACAGTTAGTCCACAGGGCTCTTTGTGGCAGTCTGATAGTAAACAGGCTATGGTGATTACAGACAGTTGTCGTGGTCCGTCCTTGCCTGTTTCCAAAGAAGCCTAGAGACTATTAGTCCTGGAGCATTCTTGTTATTTAGAAGGTGGAAACGAGGCTTAGGAAGTCAAATAACTATCCCAGCATAAAT
>NW_004524684.1:2982412-2985924 GCF_000260255.1 Octodon degus | reverse complement strand
GAAACAGCAGGTGGAGATGAAGAAGGACCTTGAACGGGGTGAGAGCAGTCATCACACTGTTCTTTCTCCAGTCTGAAGCATATCAAATCCATCTCAACCAAGGCTGACCACACAATGGAGCTGGGAAAGCTGCTTGAATTTAAATACAGTAGTCCACTTTCTAACAAGGTGGACTTGGACTAGTTCGGCACGGGTGGCTCAGGTTTGCCCTTTGTGATAATGGGCATAAAATACTGCCTCAGTCACAGAATGAGGATTCAATTTTAAGGTGCACACAGCAAGGCCTGTACAGGGTAAATGCTTAGTGAGCTGGCAATGATCGTGTCCTTCCTTATGAGAGACAGGAAGGGAACACATGTGTCTATGCAAGATTGATCTCATGGTGGTTGATGCCAGTACTGTCCCAAGAACCTGGAACAGAGGAAACAACACTGTCTTATTATGAAACTTGATATCTGTACTTTGTGGGCAAACCCATGATAGGCATAAACACTTTCAGGATTCAGAATCTTCTTCTAGGTAAGTGGAAGCACAGCATGAAGCATCGTGACCATAACACTATCCAGAGCATGTGCACTTGGCACTGGGGCATTGATTAGGGGATAGATAATTCCTTGTTGGGGGGCTGCCCCACATGTTGTGGGGTATTTAGCAGCATCCCTACCTTGTAGCCACTTGATGTCTGTTACATTCTGTGAGTTACAACAACCAAAACCATTCACGAACACTGCCAGTTGTTGCTTGAAAGGAGTAAAAATATCCACAGCTGAGAAGAACTCCTGCAGAGAAAGAATGTATCGAGAAAACTATTTTAAAGAGAGGGTCATTAGTTAAGATCTGTCCAGGAACTGAAAAGAGAATAAATTTTAGTCTCCCTGGGTACAGTCCTTCAAATGAATGGTGACAAGAGGCTAAATGACAGCCAGTGCTATCCTGTGAGTAACACCAGTCTCACGTGAGAACTGTCTTGGGTTAAGCTGATGCCACTACTGTGTTCATGGGGTTCTCTAGCTGTAGCTGTGTCACACATAACGTTTGTATAAAATACACTTTCCCATGGACCTCTGTGTACTTCATTATACAATCTGCATGTATTTAAGGTGCGAGACTCCTGATATTCCAATGAGAGTAAGTTTTCTGTATATATTAGTAAATGAGTTTCCCACATTGTGTGTGTGTGTGTGTGTGTGTGTGTGTGTGTGTGTGTAGTGCTTGATCTCTCCAAGCAATGACCAAAGTTATTCTTCAGGCTTTTAGTGGTAAGAACTAGATATTGGAATTTGTTGAACTACCTGAGAGGCTCTCTGCTACCTGATTTTGGCATCCTTAAGTGTTATAAGTGGATGGACAGATGGAAGACACGCAAAGAAGAGAAAAAAGTATATAGAAGGAATAGATGACACCTATCTCTCCAACTTTGTAGGAGGACTGTAGAGTGCCTATAGGACAGGAAAGCCAGTAGCAAGAGAGATATTCTATAGCTGTCTGTGAACAATAGCAAGAAAAGTGTGTAGGCTGAAAATAGTGGTACAACATATGACTTCCTGTGGGGGATCAGCCGAAAGCAGTCCACCCTCTGCATGTCTGAAAGAAAGGATTGAAGCATGGGTAAAACAACTTGGAGAAATAGAATAGATTCTAGAACACAGGTAGAGGAGAAACTGCTGGTGAGAATTTATAGGAGGTACAAAGATGTTTTCAGAATCAATTACTTGTTATGATTACTAGTCTCAATCTGGAGAGCTGAGAACAATTTCAAATTCATAAATTCATAGCGGCAACATCTTTGAAAACCACGCCTCTAGGACTTTCCTTTCCTCTTACTCCCATGTGCGATCGTGTGTCTCTTCCACCCTGAGGAATAGGATTCTTGATAAACTTAATTTATCATTGGTGAAAGAAGTCACAGTTCGTCCCTTGAGAGTCTTGCTTCTTTCTCCCGGTGTAGGAACCATCACAGAAAATCACAACCCAAAATATGTCTGTAATCAAAACATGGCAGGTAGCTCATCTTTGCCTCAGATAGTGCCCCTCATCTAAAAGTCAATTCCTTAGGGCAAAGGTAGTTTTTATTTACAGGATAGATGAGAGTAGCGGCAAGACAAATGCTATTAAATAATGTAATTAGTCCTGGTGTCATTTATCTAGACACTTAATCAATGAAATAAAATTTTGTGGGCTCCTTTTACCACTAGAACAGCCTTCATTCAAACATCCATGCAGACTTCTTCTGACCATGGCTACAAAAGAAGACCCAGAAAGTACCTGTGCATATACTTTACTACAGAGATGTAAAACATTTATTTCTAACCTTGATGTCATTGTTAATTCATCTCAATCCAAATTTTTGTCATCATCTACCTATGTTAGCTTTTTTTAAAAAAGTTTTTATCCTAGTTCTAGTCCATCTTTCTCCATACCTTAGCTCTAAGTAAACATGGGGAGGCAGATTCAAAATACTCATCGTAAGTGAATATCACATCACCTCCACCAAGGGATGGTTGCACATTGGCCATCCCCTTGGAGCTTGGCACCATCAGGGAGGAAACTGCTCTCAAAAACCACCATGGAAAATATCCCCAGGTTATAAACTTTCTCCCACCTGTTGACCTTCCTCTTTCAGCTCTTTCAGCTCCACTTACAGAAAGCCAATTCAGCACTGGAGAAATGCAACATAGCACAGGGGCTTAATTCGTGGGTTTAATTGCAAGAGCAATAGAAAGTATGCAAGTTTCCACATAGTTTCTGCTTTTGTCCAGGAACAACCCTTCGTCTTGTGTCAGGTTCTTCCTCTCAGCTTTTGTAGATTGAGAAACTGCGTGTTTCACGTTGTGCTAAGTTGACACTGATTCCACCTGACGGGAAGACTATCTAAATTGAATTAAACCAGACTTAGTCACAGTTTGACTTGGGCATAGTTTCTGGAAAATAATCAAATCTCAACTGTAAAAGAACTCAATGTAGAACTGAAGACCATGTACGTCTCCTCCTCCCTTTGCTCGTAGTGGCACTGGGCTCATAGGGCCAGCTCCGACAGCGGATGGGACCACAGCACTTCGGAGTTGGTGCCATGGTTTGCAAATGGCTTGTCTCCAGGAGTTTTACAGGCAGGAAGTCTGGTCCTAGTGCAGCAGTGTGGAGGCAGTGTGGCCTTTCAGAGGCAAGATCTCCTGCAAGGAAACTGGGTCATAGAGGCCCCATTCTCAGGACTAGATTGATGTTGTCTCACAGGAGTAGCCAGGTCTCCTGAGACTAGATTAGTTCTTTCAAGGATGAGTTGTTATAAGGATAATCCACCCCAAACACATGGCCCTTCTGCATGTCACCCATTCTCTGCCATACTGTAAGTCAGCCAGGGCACCCTCACTGAGCTGATGCTATGCCGTTGGAACATTCTAGCCACCAGCATCCTGAGCCAAATAAACCTGTTTTCTTTATAAAGTTCACAGCCTCAGGTATTTTGTTACAAAAGGTGCAATAGATATCATGAAAGGGAAAGAAATGGCTCAAAA
>NW_004524684.1:2977457-2981910 GCF_000260255.1 Octodon degus | reverse complement strand
AACTTCTAGCTTTCTTTTCCATCAAGAATGAACTCAAAATCCACATAAGAGGGCTTTATTCAGAGAGACCACCCTTCCCACCGCTAAACTAAAATCACACTCCAATTTTGCATTGTTGAACAATATATTAACATTGGAAAGTATATTTGTTATATTACACACACACACACAGACACACACACACACACACACACACACACTGCGGCATACAAACCAAAGTACTCTTAATTTCTAAGTGAATCCTAGGACAAAACCCTTACTTGGTTCTTGGAAACAAGATACACAAGTATAAATCTTTTGTTTGCCTCTTCTGTATGTTTGTGAGTGTAAGAACGGAATCCACATAGCGTGCTACCGCATGGCTCCTCGGTGCAGGGTGAAGTCATCCAGCTTGCATGCTGGCCAGTTACTTTATCTAAAATGAAGAAGTGAAACAGCTTTTAATAAACACCATGTTGCCAGTTTTCTATGAGAGAGCTGTTCAAACGTGAAGGTAGGAAATATTCAATAGGAATATTCATTTTTTTTCCTGTGGATTTTAGTTTTATATCTAAAATTTAACCACTTTCATCACTTAGATAAATCTGTGACTTGAAATTTTGATTTGTTGTGAGTGAAACAAAAGTAACCCCTTGTCCTTTGTTTTGTGATTGATGAAAGACAGATAATCACTGTGGGATAATCACTTTTCAGTTAGGCTCCATTTGGGGGCTAGAACAGAATCTGCGTTGTCATAGTTTGGCTGCAGTACTGTTCTTAAACTGACACGCCCGTCATTCTAAGCAGACGCTCATTGCTGAAATCAGCTGTTACCTGAAAGATCTTAGCAGGCGGTTGTACGCATTAGCACACCTCTGTGCTCTGTCCAGCTCGTTGATACTGCTCTCGCTGGCCATTGCCTGTAGTCAGGAAGCCAAGTAAGCCGCTAGATAAAGTTTCGCTTTCTTGCCTTATTAGACAAAATGCCACATTGTTCATCTAGCACACAAATTGGGGTGACCTTCCTTATGGACACTAACGCCCTCTAAGGTTCTGCTTAGAAAGCTCGCTTGGTGTGGATTAGCAAGGGCTCCCGACTTGGCGCTACCCCTTTATTCGTGGACTCTGCCACATACTTATTCAGGATCCTCTGTCTGTCAGAAATGGCCTGCCGGAGATCGTCCTCCTCTCCCTGGTTTCCAGCTGCTTACAAATGAGACTCTTCTTGGTCATCTTTTTACTGAAGAGGGATAAAAATAGTCTAGTGAGGTATTAACTGGTAGGAAAGCCGAGAAGAAGTTAAGGGGAACAAAAGCAATAAAAAACCCACCTTGTTATTGTAGTAACTGGCTTTATGGTGGAAGACAGTGGATATTTATCCCTACCTGTGCTGTAATGCTGAGTCTGTGACTTTAGCTAAATCACTTCAGCGTTTATGGCCTTGCTCCTCTCTACCAGGAGATGTTACTGTACACAACGACAGTTTTCTGGTGCCTTAGGTTCCTAGACTGTAAAGCAGTAGTTGGGTTCAATGAACAATAGGTGTCATATCGTGTGACGGTTTTCATGGGAAAGAAGTGACCAGCTTCCCATGGGTGACCTCTCGCATGGAACAAAAGGCCGTGCAGAGGAATGTTTTGTTCTCTACCATCATTTGTAGGCTTATTTAAAAGGAAACAGATTTTTAAATAAATAGTATGTACATAGTGACAAATGGAAACATTAAAACATCTTAGATTTTCTGCCTGTTTTTTCTTATATCCTGAACAAAGGACAGTAACTTTCTTTACCTTCCTTGTGGGGTTGTTAAGATTAATTAGCATTCATGCAAAAGTAACCTGAAAGTGATAAGTATCCTTATATGCCTAACACTGTTGTTTCTACTTTGGTTTCCAAAAGTGCATAAGCCTTCTTTAGTCTTTGGGACGGTGCTCCGATTTGCTGACAGCACTTATAAACAGTGAAGTCACTGATGTTATCTGACAAATGCAATCTGGATAAAGTGGCACTGCCATCACTAAAAACGGATTGGGTTGCGTGGAAAAGCATTTTCTGGAATTTTCTACAGAAACTGTTGTACATAGGTATGCAAGTGAATTAACAAAGGTGCCTTCCTATATAATGATTAATGGTTCTATAAACCAGAATTAAATTAAAAGCAAAACTATATCCAGATAGTTGTCATAGTCTCTTCTAATTATTCTGCCATGACTTAAAAGATAAATATTTTATTTGGAAACTAGGATTAAGTATGGAATTATATAGGGTCTTCTGTACAAGTGCAAGCAAATTCAATTCAGTGTATGTCAGATAGGGATGAAAAAGTTTAGTAAGACTTAGTTTAAACATAATTAAGTGACTCAATAGTAAGTCATGGTAAGTAAAATAATATCAAAGAAATAATGCTCACCAAGTGAAAAAGGACAATTTTATTGCCTGAGTTATGACAATAACCTTCCTCAAATGGTAAAAGCTGGCATCTCCCACAGTTGGCTGGTATTTTATTGCTTGATTTAACTCTCTTTTCTACTGTTCATGGGACATGAATAAAGTAGCTCTAACAATAGGATTAGCTATTATAAATATTTTCTTTTAGTATTATTTGATGATCCTAAATAGTGAAAATTCTAATCAAGTGCTATTGAGGCTATTATGTTACAAGTATTTGATACCTCTAGCTGATAAACAAATTCATAGTGGAGAAATATACCGAAGTAATAATAAGCTTATGAATGTAATATTATAATTTCCTAATTAACTGGGGCTAGTGATTAAGACTACTGCCTTTAAATCCATTTCTTTCTGTATCTTTTTTTTGTTTCTTAGGGAAGGGTCTACAGGGTGCTCAGGGTCTCACTACTAGATGGGACTCGTAGTGATGCACCTGTTTACAGCCTCCCAAGAGCTGGGATTACAGGCGTGTACCACCATGCCCAGTCCAATTGCCCTCTCAGCATGTCCCAGGGGTGGGGCTGGCATGTTAGGCCCGGGGATGGAGCCCCCAGCCCCTGTGCCTGCTTGTAGGCGCTTTAATCTGCTGAGCTATTTGACCAGCCCAAAATCCATTTCTGTGAGTGGTGACTTTCATGCTTCTAAAGAATAAAAATTTACAATTCCTTAGAAACATGAAAGTTTTTGTTTAAAAATGATTATATGAAAGTAACAATGAATATATGTATGTTTCGCTCTCAAAAAGAGGTCAATGTTCTACATTGTTAGAATTTTGAATTGAAATTTGAAATGCACTCTTTTCTTGTGGAGAAATATTTCATGAGCAGAATCCCTGAATGGTGAAACTATTCCTACCTCGTGTGTGTGTGTGTGTGTGTGTGTGCGTGCGCACGTACATGTGTGAATTAAACACACTTAGTCTGCATGATACAATGAAGGTGTTCATCTGCCCCTTACCAATTTTATGGATCTCATTTCAACATGCATCCTTAAGAAGAAGAAGATGCATTCACCTGCAAGCAATAGATAAATATGACCAAATTAAACCTCAAAATAGTCACTGAATTCTTCACTGTTTGCTAAACTATTTGCATGATGTATAAATACATGCAAAGTATAAAGAGAACAAATAAGGTCAGGAATTTATAGTTAGTAGTTGCTCATGTAGTGATTTATGATACTGAATGAAGTAGTCAAATTCTCACTCAGAGAGACTTAAACTGCCTTTCAAATAAATGTCATTTATGCACCAGTCTGGTTTGAAAAATACAAACACTAAGCGTGCCATGGCGCTGAGAGGGCAACTGAGCCCAGGAGGGGTGGTGCGCGCCTGTAATCCCAGCTCTTGGGAAACTATAAACAGGTGGATCATTATGGGTCTGATCTAGTAGTGAGACCCTGAACACCCTGTAGACCCTTCCCTAAAATACAAAAGGAAAAAAAATTAAAAGCTAAAGTACTCCTTAGAGCAGCATCTTGTCTGGGGAGAGTGTCCATATCCAGAGAGTGTGCAGTTGGGTTCTGGCCAGAGGGAAGGAGAGGACAGTTCGCAGGGACAGTAGCCTCCCCTCTGATGGTCCTTGCCCCAGTCACACCCACAAGGCCTGTCTGCCAGCAAAGTTCCACAGGCTGCAGAGACTGGGCGAGGGGGAGCGCACCAGCAGGATGACCTGGGGTTGCCAAAAGGCAGACATCAGGAGGGAAGCAGAAACTCAGTGAGTGTGCTGGGAGGCTCTCATAGGGCCTGGCCCCGGGCCTCTGCATCTGCAAGTGGCTATGCTCGCTGCAAGCCCGTGTGAGCCCTGTCACAGTTGCCCGCAGGCTGCCCTCTTCCCTCGGCAGTGGGTTGGTCCACCTAAGTGTCCTCTGCACACAGCTGCCTTCCTGCCCTCTGCAGCCTTCTGCCCGTATTTGGCTCAGTCCCCCTCCTCCTCCCCTCCTCTCCCTCTTCCTCCACCCTCCTCCCTTTCCTCCTCTTCCCCTCCCTCCTTACCATCTTTCTCTTCCTGTAATTGTGGTTATT
>NW_004524684.1:2976046-2977357 GCF_000260255.1 Octodon degus | reverse complement strand
TCTCCTCCTCCCCCTCCCCCTCCTCCCCCTCCTCATTACCATCTTTCTCTTCCTGTAATTGTGGTTATTTATCATTTTTATGATGCTGGTATCAAACAGCAGAGGCAGCTCAGGACCATCGCTAAAGAAAGAGCTTAGAGAAAATCCTTTTGGAGGATTCATTGATCTGTTCACCTAGAAACTATTCATTGAGGGCTTATTGTGTGCCAAACAGGATTTTTGGTAGTGGGGTACAGAAATTAACAATGCAAATGAAGTTGCTTCCTTCATAAAATTTGTGTCTTGATGGAGTAAGAGACTTAACAAACAAGCAAGAAAATAACTTGGCAACTGAGGATGTATGCAATGAGGGAAAAAAAACAGTGTTGCTGGGCAGGGCCAGGGATGTGTAGAGAGCGTGTGTGTCCTACTTTAAATACTGTTGTCAGCAAGGTAGCGCCTAAGAACTGACTTGGAAGGAAGGAAAAGGACAAAAGCCATGAAATATCTGGAGGCAGGACACTAGGCAGAGGGCACAGATGTCCTTGGCAGGCCAGTGGTTGGAGTGATGGATAGGAAGCACAGGTAGGAGGTCGCAGGAAGGCAGGGGGAGTGTAGGATGTGGTGCTGGGGCACGATTGATAGCAGAGGAGGGATGCACAGGCTATGGGAGAGATTTGGGCTTTAGCTCAAAGAAGACGGATGGATTTGAACACAGAAATCATGATGCCTGACTTACATTTTAAAGAGTTGCCTCTGCTGGGGTGTAGAGCACAGTCTCAGGAATGGACGTAGAAGCAGGCAGCCTTGCTTAGGCTTGGAGGCTGTCACAGGCGAAGAGCATGCTGGTTTGGATCAAGGGGCAGAGGTGCAGGTGGTGAGTAATTTTGGCTAAAGTTTGAGGGACATCCTGCTAGATGGATGTTGGATATAAGAAAAAAAATGAGTCAATATGATTTGATGCCAGGAGGACTAAGAACCTGTGAGTGGAATCCCTTTCTAATGAGACCCAAAGCACTGCACGGAAGTCGGCTTGGAGTAGGAAATGTGGAGTTTGTTTGAGTGCATGTTAAATCCGAGATGCTGGTAGACATTGCCAGGGAAATACTGCACGGGCTGAAGAAGAGACTCCAGCAGAGAGTATTGGCCTGGGGTGTAGATTTAGTGAACACCAGTACTGAGGAGCCGCGTAAAGCTATGAAACTGGATGAAATTACTTGCAGGCTGAAGGAAAAGGAATGATAGGTCCTAGGACTGAAAGTTGGCCAGTGCCCATGCAAAGGAATCCAGCAAGGAAAATAAAAGTTCAACAAGGAGGAGATGATTATTGGT
>NW_004524684.1:2957552-2975946 GCF_000260255.1 Octodon degus | reverse complement strand
TATGATAAAACAAGATGAAGCCTGAGATTCAACTCTTAGAAAATAGGTCTGGAACTGTGCTATACTAAAGATATTCTATCTCCATAGAAAACAGGGGCGGTGGCTTTGTTGATGCTGGGAGATTGTGTTAAGGGCACATGCTACTGCACCATGCTCCCAGACTATCCTTGGCACTGTTCTGGGGCTCTTGGGAGAAAAAAAATCCCCTGGCAAAATTACAAGGAGAACATTTTACATCAGTCATGGAATGAGGCTGCCTCACCTCTAAGGACATTAGAGGAACATCGTTAGGACACTTTATTTCATAGCACTTAGAGTACTTTGGTTTTTCTATGAGAACATGTATTTCCTTTCTTGACTGGAGTCATCATCTCTTATTTATGAGCCTGTTCCTCTTATAAAGAACTTCTTTCCTCAGGAAAGCACTACCTAATAAAATGTAATCAAGCCCCGGAAGTGTTTTCTGCTGTTTTTGCCATTTGGCATAATTTAAATACTGAAAAGAACCAAAATAAAATTTATTTTAATAACATTTCATGATTCGGTATGACTTAAGATTGCCATCTTAACATGTAATCAGTATAAAAATCATTGATCTATTTTACATTCTTTTTGATCTATGTCTTTAAATTACTGGCTATTTGTATTTTAAACTTGTACCTTGCCTTGGGCACAGAAGCTGCCCATCCCCACTCTTTAGCCTTTAGGGGCGAGTGCTGCACTATTTGCCCAGGAGGCCTGGCCTGGGAGTCCTAGTAAGGCGGCCTGTTTCCACAGATGGGGTCACTATGAGGACCAGTCTCTGCTTCTCATTTTCACCCTCTTGGGCTTCTGAGTCCTGAGAAAAGAAGAGACCCGAAGGCTGTGGCGCGGAGATCCTTTCCTTGTAAGGCCTTCCATTGCTCGGTGCACCCAGGTTGCCTAAGCAAATGTAAGGGAAAGTGTATTATGGCTGGAGGGAACTGCGAGCATCGTAGATTATCTGGGCCACACCAGCGGCTGGGCGCTGAGATGGAGGGAGGGGGCGCAGAGATTTTTCCCCTTTTAAAAAGAGGATTTAAGTGTGTGGAGGTTCTCTGCGAATGTCACTCCTAGCCCCCGTGAAGGCAGCAGGCGAGGCTCCGGAAGGCCAGCACAGGCGAGCAGCTCCGAGGCAGACACGCGAGCAGCCGCGCTTTCGATTCCACGCTGACCTAAGCCAACGTGGAAATCTCTTATGGCAACGGTAAAAACAAAGAAACATTCATTACAATGTAATTTTAAAAGTACTCTTCACAACTGGGACGATCTTTTAAAAGCTTCTCCATAGTTTCCAGAAATGTGTAGGAAATTCATGTTGCCAGGCAAGCTGGCCCAGCTGGGACCCCCACCCGGCTGGGGAACCACCGCAGCAGGGAGGCAGCGCACCCCCAAGTGGAGGTGGGTCGGACGAGCGCCACCCGCACTCAGGAAGGGGAATCAGAGCATCCTACTGCCAAGCCCACGGATTTCCAGGCAGTCTGCGGCGCTATGGAGTTAGAAGAGAAATGCACCCTTCATGGGACCCTGAGCAGCGTCTGAGTTTACACTCCCTGGATAATGCGGGCATCCCAAGCCCTCGTGGCTGCAGAGACACTGGAGAAGCAGGAAGCTATGTGTAATTCGCCTCCACAGTCGGGGTGCACGTGCTCCCACAGAGGAAAAAAAAAAAGAAAAAATTACTTTTAGAGTCAAAAATGATGAACTATCACGCGACACAATTTATCCTGTAAAGAATCAGACTTTGGAAGAAGTAACACTTCCAAAAACTCTAGGCTAATAGAATAATCAGAAAGGTACTATAAAACCAATGTGCTTAAATTAGGAAAAGAAAATGTAAAATAACACACAACACTGCAATGTAGAAGATGCGAATAGAGGGCCGGGGAGATGGCTCAGTAGAATAAGCGCTTCCCTGACAAGTGCAAGGGCCTTAGTTCAATCCCCGGTTCTACAAAATAAAAATAGTAATGAAGATGTGAATACAAATCAGCACTGAATCACAACTGGAAATAAAAGCACTACCATGGGTGTGAACATCTCACTGAGTTCCAAATGAAATAACAAGCTAGAAGTTTTGTCTGAGGATGCCATTGATAAAGATGAGGCCTGGGAGATAGCTTGGCGGTCTAAGTGCCTCTCTGGCAAGCGTGAGGACCCAGGTTTCATCCCTGGTACCACTTGCCGTGCAGGCCTTGGACCCTTAATCCCAGCAGTTGGGGAAAATGAGGCATGGAATCACAGGTTGAAACCCAACCTGGGTAATTTAGTGAGTTCCTGTCTGAAATGTAAGTGGCTAAATGGACGGGGCACATAGGCTGGCAAAGGCCCTGGGTTCCGTCCTCAGAGCCACTCCTTTGTGCACAGATGCGAAGCCCTGATGCAGGATCCCAGATGCGCAACGTCTGTGCCGCGTCTGGCCTTGCTTTCCCAGCATTTCGTGGGAGTCCGGATGGAAGAAACGGAAGCAGACAGCGCACAGGGAGACAATGCCTAACTGTAACAAAAGAGATGGAATTCTTACACTTTCAAGAAATTTAAGGCTTGGCTGGAAGAGATAAAATAAGTCTGCAGTAGTTTGAGTAGTAGAAAAAAAAATTAAGATCTAAGCACAAAGTCCTTAAAGACAACAAGTTTTAAAATTGCTTGCAAAGAACCAACAATGAGACTGCCAGGAAACTTTGCAACCATGACGGAAAAGACAGTAGACAATGAAATAAAATCTTCAAGGGCCTAGAAGAAATAATTTCCTACTTTTACTTCTATATACCACTAACTTGTGATGTAAGAGTTAGGGCAAAAAGGCCAGCCAGATATCTCAGCGGACTAAAGCGCCTGCTTAGGCAGGCACAGGGACCAGGTTTCGATCTCCGGTGTGCCATGCTGGCCCCACCCTGGGGTGCACTGAGACTGGAACTGAGACTGGTCGTGGTGGCGGGCGCCTGTAATCCCAGCACTTAAGAGTCTGAAAACAGGAGGATCTGTAGGACTCCAATCTGTGTAGTAAGACCCTGTGCTAAATACATTTTAAAAAAATACTTTAAAAGCATTAGGGCAAAATCAGATGTTTTAGACCACCACTGAGAAACTTTGACATCTCACCTGTAAACCTTCTGAAGTAACTATGGCACGACACCTCAACAAAATGCTGGCGCTTCTCCGGGGGACCCGGGTTTCCTTCTGAAGGATGGCATTAGACCTCAAGCCTGGGCACTGGATGTGCTCATTGCTACGGGAGACTCTTTCCCTCTATCCCTTGTTGATGCCGCAGACACAATCTATACCTCTGTTAACCTAAGCATGAGTTCATATCAAAATCTCAAATTGTAATCCATTAACATGTAGATTGCTATCGTTTCCTTCTCTGGCGTGTCTCCCACAGGCAGCACTCCCTGTGCACTCCTTAGCCTTCTATCTGCATCAACAGTAGATGTGGAGTTGGTGACCTGCACTCCCTGAAGGGGCCGTCACCTTCTGGAGTGTTGCGCTTATGACGTCATCTTTTGCTTAAAAATCTTTCAGACTGCCCTGCTCTATCAATCTGCTCTTGCCAGCACTCCCTTCCCCGCTTCTGTCTCTTGGACTTGTTTTATAAATTGTTGAATACTTTTATCACAGTCTACATTCGATACTTGGGTCCCTTGACTCCCTTAAGGATGTATTTTAAATATGTGTGTATTCAAGTTCATGTTTCTGCTGTTAGATCTACGGCTTTTGTTCAATGAATAGTGTCATCTGTGAGTTCTGACAGTTCGTTGTTGTTATGTATTGCTGGTATAGCACAATATTCACAGGCTCAAAATTCCTTTCACTTCTTCAGCATCTTCCCATGTTCTTCTGAATTCCTGAAAACTATCTTTGCTTTTTTGTCTTTTCCAAATACATAAATAGAATAATGTATAGTGTGCAGATTTGAGTACAAATTCTTTTACTGAGAACTATAGATTAATGTTTTTATGCATCTTTTGTGTGGCTTCCTAATAGCTCATTTATTTTTACCACTGGATAATACTGCATAGTGTACATGCAGTGTTATTTATTTGTTTACCTGTGAAAGGCTGTCTGGGAGGTTCCAGCTTTCAGAAATTGTGAATAGGGCTGCAACATACATTTTTATGCAAATTCTTGTGTGACACAAGTTTTAAGTCATTTGGGTAATTGCCTAAAACTGCAATTACCAGTGGTACAAATGTTTAGCTTTGGAAGAATCTGCCAAAGTGGCTGTGCTATTTCACATTCCAGCAGGAATAAATGAGGATTTGTAGGCCACCACAGTTGGCCACAATTGCTACAGTGAGCTTTGAGGATTTGGGCATTCTCGTAGATAGGTGTGGTACCTCTGTGTTTTCATTTATGTTTCCCAAATGACATTGTGTAACTTTTCATGTGCTTAATTGCCACTTGCAAATCTTCTTTGGTGATCTGCCTGTTCAGATATTTTTACCCACTGATCTTTTCTTCAATGAGCTACGTGTTCAGATCTATTGTCCTTGCTTGTCTTATTACTGAGTTGTAAGTGACTTCCACAGATTTGGGATATACATCCTTCATCAGATATATGTTTTGCAAATATTGTCTCCTAATTTCCTGTGGTTCCTAGTTTTTAACTGTCTTAACAGTGTCTTACACAGACTAGAGGCTAAACCTGAACAAATAGTTTGGTCGTTTTTGAAGATTGTGCTTTTGTAGTTGTAGCTAAACATCTATCACCAAATGAAAGGTCACATGCAATCGGTTCTGTTTTTCTGCAAATTGTATACTTTTTAATTTTATATTTGGGTAGTTCTGTAGTAGATTTTACATTGCTGCATATTTCTATGTAAAATATGCTGCTTTGCTGATGTTATTTTTCCTCACCTTTGCACGTGCATATCAAATGATTACTATGCCACTTATTGGGAAGAACTTGCTTCACTTTGTCCATTTTTGCCATTTGCATTGTTGAAAATCAATTGACTATATTTTATGTGGGTCTCCTTCTAGGTTCTCTTCCATTCCACTGATCCATATATGGATTCTTTAACCAAAACCACTCTGTCCTAATCACTGTAACTTTATTGTTAGTGTTGACTTTAGCAATTCTGAGTCCTCTCAACCTGGCTTTTCTTCAACATTATGTTGAGTCTATGAGTCTTTCATAATTCTAAACAAATTTTAAAAGTCTTCTCCTCATAGTTAATTGGATAAATATTGCTGTGTATTGGATAAAGACTGCTTTGTATTTATAAAAGTAAGTTGAAAAGAAGAAGCAGTGTCACAACTTTGAGTTTTCTAATTATGAAGAGAAGATCTCACCATTTACTTAGGTCTGTTTTCCTCGGGGTTGTGTAGTTTTCTTCGTACTAGGGCTATGCATATTTTATTAGGTAGATGCCTATGTATTTCAATTTTGTGCTATCCTAAATTTTTGAAATTTCAGATTCCAACTTTGCATTACTGTATAGAGGAAGCCACTTGATTCTCAAGCACTTTGTGTTTTTTGCCCTTGTTAACCTGCTTCTTCTAGTGCTTTTGCAAATGTGATTGTTTCTACACAGACAGCTAGCACCACATGTTTATGAATTTATTTCCAATTTCTACAATATTTTATTCTCTCTCTCTCTCTCTTTTTCTGTTGGCCTATTACTGTGTAGAACTTCCATAACTGTTACGTGAGGTGGGAAAAGAAAATATTCTTCACCTGCTGCCAATCTTAGAAGGTAGACGTCTAATATTCTCTCACCAAGATTTGGGGTTAGCTGTGTTTCTATAGCTGTTCTCTATCAAGTTAAGCAAAATCTCTATTCCTAGTTTGTAAGAGTTTTTGTTATAGGTCTTAGATTCTTTTAAATGTTTTGCTTGCCCTACCTGATATGGTCACAGATTTTCTTTTCTTCAGCTTATGGTTTGCATTAATTATCTAATGTTGAACCAGTACGGAATAATGGAAATATAACGCACACATCTGTGATGTATAGCTCATCTTATACGTTGTTGGATGTGATTTGCAAATTTGCCAATTACTTTTGCATCTATGTTCATGAGAGATATTGATCTGTACTTGACTTTTAATGTCTCCATTCAGTATTGGTACTAGAATGATGCTTACCCTCGCCTCAAAGAAATAGTCAGGAAGTGCTTTTATGGGCCTGGATGGTGTTTCAATGTTTAGAAAGTTATTCATTTTTGATGAATGCTTTACATGGATCTCTTCATTCGGCTTTTCCTCCACGTGAGAGTTTCTATACTTTAAGTCTTTCCTGAGACTGTTCATTTCACCTAAATTACACGTTAGCACTGAAGAGTTGCTTGTGTTATTCCTTTATTTTCTTCTTAAAGTTCCTGTAATCAGTAGTAAGAGCACTTCCTTCATGTCTGACATTGGTAATTTGTATCTTTCTTGATTAATTTGGTTTATGATTTATCCATTAAGTTCATCCTTCACAGAACCAGCTTTTGGCTTTACTTATGTTCACTATTATTTTCCTGTTTCGAATTTCGTTAGCATCAGCTCTTTTATCATTTCTTTTCTTTTCCTAACATAGGCTTCCTTTGCTAAAGTAATCACGTTAGTCATTAATTTCAGATACTTTTTTCAAATATGTGTGATTATTACTGTGGCTTTCCTTGTAAATGCTGCTGTCATGGGATCCATAAAATTGGATAAATTATGTGTTCATTTTGTTCAAAATACTTTTAAATTTCACCCGAGACTACCTCTTTGGACCTATGCATTATTAGTCTATTCTTCAGTTTGCAAATATTTCAGAAATTTCTAGCCATTTTTCGCTGTTAAGTCTTAGTCTCATTGTAGCGTGGTCCAAAGAATACTTGCAATGTCTTCTGCTGATGTGTAAGATGTGTCATGGCTCCTGTGGGGTGCTATCTGTGAGCTTGAGAGGAGCATTTCTGCTGTTCGAGTTTGGATGGAATATTCTAAAAACATCAATTAGGTCAATGATTGATGGTGCTATTCAGATGAATGGTGTCCTTACTGATTTTCTGCCTGCTTGATGTCTCAGTTATTGGCACAGGGATTTTGCAGGCTCTGAGAGCAGCTGTCTGTCTCTCCTTTCAGTTGTATTAGTTTCTGCCTTCTCTTCTTCTATGCTCTTTGGGTAGCTGCATTGCATATTGTTAGGTTCCTTGAAGCACTGACCACATTATTATTGTCTATTTATCCCTGATAATTTTCCCATTTTGAAATCAGCTCTATCAAGTTGATATGGCTATTTCAGCTTTCAAAAACTACGATCTAGTTATTGTTAGAGTGTGAGTGCTGTGAGGAAGTAGACAAGGCTCTTGCTCATTGCAATTTTCATTTCTTAGGCACAAGATGTCTAGGACACTTGTGAGCTCAGAACTGCTCATAACAAAAGCTTCTTTGATGGAATTGTACAGGTTTAATGGCTGTGAGCACATTGTGAAGCTTATCAATAGAAGATGGATCAGACTGCAGAAAACTTTCCAGATATCATAAGACATACTCTATAATTTCCAGTATGTACTCAAGATGAAAAGTTACTATTTAAATGAGCAAATTTAGAAAAAGCTGCTTTAAAGGGTAAAATATGATCTTTTGAAGTTACATGGGAGTTTTAACTATTGCACACTTATTAGAGTAAATGAAACTAAAATATAATGAAATCTTTTGCTTTCCTAATTAGGGTTGGGTTGTCCACGCTTCATCAGTGCAGGCTCTGTGAATGACATTATGCAGCACTTCCTTTCATTGGCTAATAAGTACAGCTCTTTTGATGTCTAAGTAAAGTTCAAAAGGTCACACACTAGAGCTGAAAATCACCCAAAATAGAGGGGAAATTATTCTAACTGGCCTTTCTAAGTCTAGTTTTAAATTATCCCCAAAGAGCTTCATTATCTAAAGCCCTCTTACTCAGTGCAGAACATAAGCAGATGCACAACTTTTAGAGCATACATTCAGGTACATTCATACTTGTTCTTGCAGTAAAACTGTAATGAGTTAAAGGGGAGATTTTTAAAACACATGTAAAATTCACTTTAAATTTAGAAATAGGTAGTTGCTAACCTAATCACCAAGAACAGGGAGACAGTGTGTGTTTGAAAGTGAAAGAGGACCCTGCTCAGCACGTGCTCAGGATGGGGCTGCGAGTCAGAGGCAATGAATGCACAGCCTCGGTATCTCAGTACTCCAAAGTGGAGAGAGGAAAAGAGCTGATCCAGGGAAGTGATGCGTTCACAGGTGACCGCCGTAATGGGGTGAGATTGAGAACAGCCTGGAAACGTCACACAACCTATGAACTCCAGGGACAACCACACAGTAGGGAAGCTGCAGAGATGTGTGTTCCATTATTCAGGGGCTTGTGTCTCCTTTCTTGTTACACTGGTGCTTTTCTCCATAGGCCTTATTTGCAGAGAAAAGAGGAACAAGACAACTGAAAAATAAACGGTGGAAGTAAAGCTCACCCAGTTAAGAAAATTTACTTGTATCATAGCCATTATAGTCAAGGAAACAACTACTGAGGAAAAAATACCTCTAGCAGCTGGCTCTCTAGAATCATCATAGCGATGTGTAATGGCAGTTTAGGATGAAGGCTTAGGTCCTTTGCACGAAGAACGGGAAACGTTGTCCAGCAATCTCTTTTCCCTCGGCCTAACTGATGGACTGTGAACAGGTTCCTCTGCAGAATTTGTTCCTCCTGTGGTTTCAACAAAAATAGATGTAAAAGTTACAAATGCAGAAGGTGCAACACCCAAGAAAGATGAAGGAAATAAATTCAGTGAAACAATGACTGCCTCCAGATGCAGGTACGCGATTGCACCTTGCCTGTCCAGAAATAAAATGTGGACTCATGGGAAGCCACATTGTGTGCTGGGAAAGTGGAGTGGGAAACATGCTCCTGCCCTGATGATGCATTCATAGTGCCACAGAATCGAAATGCCACAGCACCCGCTGCACCTCAGCAGGCATTAGATTAGGACTGTCACAGCAGCTGGAAATCCCTAGTTTAATTACGATTATAAAAAGCAATACTGACCATTCAGGATTCAGTTTTTAATACCTGAAACTGCAACACAGGAAATGTTCAGTACATAGGCCATACTGACATAAAGAGAAAACCATGTGACTATATGCACAGAACTGCAGCCTCCAAAATGTACTAGAACTTAGAAGTTAATAACAATTAAATATATAACAATCCAGATATAAAATTATGATTCTCTGTGTTATTCAAATGACTACATATATACGTATGTGTGTGTATTATGCAATGTGCAGTTAACATATATGCTTATCATTACTGTGAGCGGAGTAATGGTTAGAATCAACTTTAATTCTGTGACACTATTTTAAAGTTGTCAGAAATTCAGAGCACATAGCAAGAAGTAAGAAGAATAAAGCTAGGGCTAGGCAATTTATGTTGTAGATAACAAATTTGCTATTTCATTCTCATACAATTAGAATATACTAGAAAATGTCAGCACTAAAAATAAATTGGTATTTTTTTAAAAAATCTTAAATTTTAAATACAATATGTTCACTCTTTAAAACTATATTTAAGGCAGTTTTACATGGGAGTTTACTCTTCTATAATAGTGAACAAAAAGCTTCCTGAGATGTGGTCTTTTTTATTGCTTGGTTTTCTGAGTGATAGGAGGTCAGGCACTTTTAAAGTCAGTGATTAGGTGATTTTTCCAATTCAGTATGGGAGCACTTTCTACACCCCTGATTGAAGACTGAACCTTACATAGTATCTAGCAGTACAGAGTTATAAGAATCATGCTAATGCTAAGATATTCAAATTAATATAAGCAGACCAAATTGTGGCTCGGTTTTAAGGATTTTGAGGCCCTCTTTTTCTCTTATTTTTAAGTAATGTAGGCAGAGGAAATATTTACAGAACTCAAAAGAGCAGCGCTTGCTATCTAATGGCTGTGAAAACGTGTAATGAATGCAATTCTGCTTTACAAGGACTACATATGTAAAATCTGAAAACCAGACCTTTTTTTTTTTTTTTTTTTTTTTTTTTGTCTGAAAACCAGACTTAGTAGAACTTCTTCTGATTATGATAGAAATTGGAAGTTAAAAAACAGCTTTCCATGTTGTACATTTTCTGGGTGTCTTTGCTTAGGGGACAATGTAGTTTTTAAGTGCTTACCATGTATTTTCATATCGTTCCCATAAGCTTCCCCACCTCCATCTTACAGATGTGGCACATAGACCCCAAATGATTAAAGCATGTACCCAATAAAACAAACAAGCAAATAAGCTACAGCTAATGAATAACCAAGTCAGCATTTGGTCCCAAGCAGCCTGGCTTCGGACATGGCCCTCTAATCAGATGTGTAGGTGTCACATCCAAGCTGTAAGACAGCAATCAGCAAGTAGTTCAAGTTGTCAGATAAAATGCAAGAACCGAATGTTATGTGGGAAATACGTATACTAAAATATTATTGATTATTTGTTTAAAATGCACTTTTAACTTGGTGACCTATATTTGATTTATAAACCTTAACCTAAGCAGACATTTAAATGAATATTCATTTTTTCCCACTATTGTAATACTGGTAAGGATTTACTGCTATTTATGACATAAAATCTATGTATTTTAGTATTTAAATAACTTTTTCTATTTTTTTTATCTGCATAGCATCTCCTAAATGTCATAGCTTTGATCAATATAATTAATATATTTTGATCAATATCATATTTGATTAATATATTATTTCTATTCCCAGCTGTGTGTAGATTTACACCTACTTTGGAAAGACAGTGGAAAAAAGTTAATAGTTTATAAGTGAGCAGGTTCCTCTTTCCTCCCTATAACAAAGGGAATTTAATCTTGACCACGCCCCCTGTGAATTTAATCTTGACCACACCCCTGTGAATTTAATCTTGACCACACCCCCTGCAAACACAGTGAGGGTATTCACTCCCTGCAAGATGAAAGACAATTTTCTGGTGGTTCTATATCCTATTAGCAAGACAAGTCTCTGTAGATTATTTATCAGAAGGAAATTGCCACTTTAGAACTACATTCACCAGAGAATAAAAATTAATTATCTTGTCTTTCTTAAGAAGTCATTTGTAAGTTCTGAAACATGGGACCCCAAATCTAAGGGTTTTCTTCAGGCTAACTTACATTTCACGCAGTCTTGACCTCTTTCTAAACCCAAATGTATCCCTGTGTTGAAAAGGGATTTAGAAAGCTGCACCAGACTGCCCTCTGGCCTCCCCAACATTGATACGGTGTTAACCTTTGACTTCTTTCTTGTATCCTTTGTTGCAAATCACAACTCACGGAGCATCTGTTTCTTGTGAGCCTGATTAACAATTCCACTCTGTGACATACAGACTATAGTGGCAGCATTTTCTGAGTTAGGAGGGATTACTGGTTTCATCATCTATTTCCCCACAGATTACCAAATTTAAAATCTATTTATTTAATCCCCTTTATCTTTTGCCTGTGTAAGAAGATTTTGCTGAAGGCAATTATGGTGGGGGGGAATATAGTTTCTGTAATGCCTGAACATAATTTGATCTATTTTGGTCAATAAACAGAAATTTCTTGTGTAGGCTTCTCGGGGAAACGATAATGTCTGAGCAGGTGGACTCGAGTTACTGCAAACTGAAATGCTATGATGGATCGCAGTTCTGCACATTGCAGTCATGAGGAACAAAAGATATTCTTCAGGCAAAGTAAGATATAATTGCAAACCCTCACCAGTAGTGATTAATGGTGATGGTAGAATTATGCTTCAGGGTGTTATAATAAAGATTAATTAAAATAAATTCGGTTGCTGAGTTACCAAAGCACGTGTCACTTAGCAAGCTTTGTGTGGTATATTACCTCGCATGTGTATAGGTTATTGTCTTCTTACCACAGCTGATTATGTAGCTATGCTAAAATTTATAACACCGGGCACTGTAAGACTAACGTTAAGTGGGGAATGAGAAGTCCATGACCATCTATTAATCAAGGATCGGGTGTCACGTGGGCTGAACCATCCCGCGTGGGCCTGAGCCCTGTAGTTTCTGATCCCAAGCCATACCACCTTCAGCAGGCCATAACCTCTCCATACCCCACTTTTCTCACTGGTAAAGCAGGGATTCTGGCAGTTACACACAAGAGAAGTGTGGCTTAAGGATCAATTCATGCAAACACCCAGCATAGTAAATATTGATTAAGACTGGCTATCATTATTATTTGTAGTATGGTTTCTCATAGGTAGTAGTGTTTTTAGGTTATTTTCCTCTGTTGGGGAGGATGGGCAATCATTTCAAATAATCATTGTTCTGAGAATCATCCAGTAGGTTAAATGGTTAAATGACAGCCTTATGATAAAATCATGAAGTTTATTTTCACCTTCTAGATTAACTCTGATCTGTATGAATTTAAGGTATCAGTTGGAGTTTTTCTTATTTTTTCATTTTTCCTTTGTTTGCTTCAAACTGCATAGCAATGAGAAGAAGTAGAGACATCCATGAACTAGAGAATCATTTTTGTCTCATAGTTTTTCAGATGTCACAAATTGCCTTGCCACTTCCATGAGTCATCCAATTACAGTCATCTTTCTGTCAGGGCAGCAGATGCCTGGCTAATCAACTTATAAAGAGGAAATGTTTGACCTCAGAGTTCCTGTTCTTTGATCAGTTGGACCCGTTGCTCCTCAGCCTGTCCTGTGGCAACACATCTTGGCAGGGGCATGTGAATGTGAAAGACGCTCACCTCCAAAACTGGTGGTGTCCCCCTGCAGCCTCTTAAGGCCCCGCATGAATGCAGAGACCTCCCACCAGGCTCCACCTCCCAGGCTGCGCCGTCTCCCATCAGGTGATGCGGCACTGATGAGCAGATCCTTGCCACATGGACCTTTGTTGAATCCTCCCCATCCCAACTCTAGCACCAACTACCTCAGAGAATTACCTGTTAGAGGTCAGAACCCTCGACGTAACAGGCACTTTAAAGTATGCAGAAAGAGAAAATACATTTGCTTTAGAGCTCCTGATTTCTTGTAGTAGAAGCTCACACTTGATGAATGAAGTGCAACAGTTGCTTAATATAATATAGCAGGCTAGAAATATCTATGTTATCAAATGGTATCTCGACAGTGCTTCATTACAGAAGTCATTCAAAAGGTAAACGATGTCTTTTACAACCTACTTATCTGGCGATGAAATTGAGAAAACAGTCTCATTTACAATAACATAAAAAATGATAAAAGCCTTAGGAATAAAAAACCAAGGAAATAAGACACACATTAAAAGCTCCAAAATAATTGATTAAAAAATTGAAGAAGACACAAATAAATGGAAAGAGATCATGTTCCTTGATTGGAAGATTTACTATTGTTAAAATGTCCATACCACCCCACACATTCTATAGATTCAAAGCAACTTTTGCCAGAATTCTAATGACATTTTTCACACATAAGGAAATCAATGCTAAAATTCATACAGAACCACCACTGAGGAAGAATAATAACAAATCTGGAGGCAGGACACTTCCTGCATTTAGAATACATTACAAAGCTACTGTACTTAAAACAATGTGGGTCTGGGGCAAAAAGAGAAAGCAACGCCAGCAGAAGACTACAGGGAACCCACCAGCAGATTCACACAGGCGTACAGTGAACTTGTCCTTGACAGAGTTGCCAAGCGTGTTCTGGGCAACACACAGTGGACGAGGGCCATGCTGTACACAGTGGGCATCACAAAATAAAGGTGGCCTCTAATCTTATACCATATGCAAAACTCTACCAAAAATGAGGATTTAAAACTATAAAATTCTAAGAGAAAAAAGGAAAGCACTTTCTGATTTTTAAGCTTAGCAATTAATTTTTTGAATAGAATTCCAACAGCGCAGGAAACCAAAGCAAAATCAGTTGAGAGACTCTCCGTGAAAATGAAAAGCTTTGTGTAACCAAGTGAATGGTCAGTGGATTCAGAAGAGAAGCTATGGAATAGGAGGAAAACTTTGCAAGCCACATATCCAATGAGGAGTTAATATCCAAATATATAAAGGGATTCCTACAACTAAATAGAAAAAATCAAATGAGCAGATGTTAACATGGAAAATAGTCCCAACAGACATTCCCTAAAGCAGACACAGAAATGGGCCTGGGGATTTGAAATGCAAATTATTTTTTTAATTATCTATTTGGTACAGGGTCTCACCATGCAGCTTGGATGCATAGTAATCCTCCAGTCTCAGCCTCCCCAGCTTGGGGATTACAGGCATGCAGCACCACACCCGCTTTTAGTGGCCAGTTCTACTCGGGGCCAGCATGACATGCAGTACTGGGTATGGAACCAGGGTCCTTGCGCTTGCCAGGCAGGCACTTAGACCACTGAGCTATCTTCCCAGCCCCTGACATGCAAATTTAAAAGATCTCCTTGCTCTAGTCTGGATGGCTATTCACTTAAAAATAATTAGAGGTAGTAAGTGTATTGGTGAGGATGTGCAGAGATTTGAAACTGTGTACACATTTGGTAGAAATGTAAATTGGTGTGTCCTAAGGGAAACCAGTGTGGATGTTCCTCAAAAAAGATGAAAAAAAAATTTTTTTTTCAGTTATTCTACACCTTGGCATGTATCCAAGGATTTCAAAGAGATATCTGTACTCTCGTGTTCACTGAGACATTATTTACAATAGTCAAGATGTGCAGACAACACAGATGTCACCTGTAGGTGTGGTGATAAAGAAAATGTGGAATGACATAATGAAATCTTATTCAGCATTTTCAGAAAGAGAAAATTGGCCGTATGTGACAACATGAACTCACCTTGAGCACATTATGCTCGGTGAAGTGAGCCAGCTGTAGACGACAAATGCCGTCCTGAGTCCCTTTCAGTGGGACATCAACAATAACCAAACACAAACACACAGCTGGCCTTGGTGACATCCACCTGCGATCCCAGCAGTCAGGAGGCTGAGGCAGAAGGATCACGGATTCAAGGCCAGCCTGATCTATATAGTGAGACCTGGTGTCAGGGAAAAAAAAATAGTAATTAAAATTGAAAATAAACTAAAAGCAAACTCATCGACACAGGAAATGAGTTGGTGGCACCCAAGACAGAGAGAATGGGCACTTGTGGTTCAGGATGTAAAGTTTCTGTAGTTCAGGTTCTAGAGATCTTACTGCTGTATTTAACAGTTTCATACTGTGCATATAAGTTTTATAGAGAAGATCTCATGGCAAATGTTCTCACATAGTTTAAATAATAAAGCCTTACCTTGCTACTGGTCACAATTGCCCGCTAAACACAATGCAGATTCAGATGAAGCAGAGCATTTGGGCACGTGAAGGGTGGTGAATTCCATCATCTCTGGGGAATCCAGGGTCTCGCTGCACAGATTGGATTTGTAGTAATTCTCCTGTTTTCAGCCTCCCAAGAGCTGGGATTACAGGTATGCGCCACCACACCCAGTCTCAGTCGAGGTCTCAGTGTGCACTGGGGGTGCAAAATATCAATCTCAGAAACTGTACTTCCCAGAAGGCACTTGGTCCTCTAAGCCTGCAGTCTCTGGGTCTCAGTTCTTCTTCCATAAAACAAGGGTGCGGGATGCGCGTGTCTCCCAAAGCTGCTCTGATTCCACAGAATCCCAGGAACTGAGACACCATGACCTCAAGAGGCTGCCTGCAGGTGAGGACACCCAGGGCGAGGCCAGAGTTTCTCAGAGGCTGTGGCTGCTTCAAGGGCAACAGTCAGGTCACATGGCTGCCCAAAGTAGCATACACTTGTGGCCCACAAGGAGCTGCCTTCTGTCAGTCACAGGTAAAAAGGTGTCCCAACCTCTGAAAGACAAGGCTTGTGATATCCTGGTAAACTAAAAAAAACAAAAAAAGAAAAGAAAAGAAAAACAAAATGCTGAGTTTGTAAATGAAATAATCTGATTCTTAGAGGAATAGCTAAGTACAAATAAAAAAGAAATCAGTAGGCTAATGAAATCTACAGACAGACTGAAACGTTTCCAGTGATTGCACCTTCACTTATGAGAGCCATCTATTCTCTCCCAAGCTATCTCCTTCTGTATGCTCCTTCCATGCCCTGACTTATTCAAAATCCCTGACTTGGGAAGCTGGGAGATAGCTCTGCAGAATAAGTGCTTGCCTGGCAAGCGCAGGGTCCTGAGTTCAATTCCTGGTACTGGGAAAAAAAAAAAAAGAACTGACTCAAAAAATCACCATGGTTTACTAATTTTTAAATATTTATTTATTTATTTATTTATTTCAGTAGCAGGGATTAAACAGGACCTTGCTCTTGCTAGGCAGGCGCTTATGCCACTGAACTATCTCCCTGGCCTGATTTACTAATTTTAAAGAAAGCCTGAAACTCTGATAACTTTATAATGAGGGACAGAGCCGGGGGCATGGTGCTCCTGGTGCTATTCCTTTGCTCTTCCATCTACAATATTTATTACAAAGTAAAGCACGTTTTTGGGAGGTGGGGAAGGAATTAGCACAGACTGTCTCACAATTTTCAGGGTTTTCTTGAATTGCTTCACCTAGGAAGGCGTTCGTGCAGCGTGGTGGCCGCCTGTGTCCTTCCTTTTTGCTCCAGGCCCTGCAGCCCAGGGCTGCTGCCCACTCTCCATTTGTACACTGCTAGGAATTTAAACCTGCTGGTCAGAGCACAGCTGCCAGAGTTCCAGCCGGATTGCCAAGCCCGCCCCGCCCCCAGAGTACACTGAGACCGCGACTGAGACTGGGCGTGGTGGCATGCCCCTGTAATCCCAGCTCTTGGGAGGCTGAAAACAGGAGAATTGCTACAAGTCCAATCTATGTAGTGAGATCCTGTAGACCCTGTGCTAAATTCATAAAAATAAATAAATAAATAAATAAATAAATAAATGAAATAAACCCTCCTGCTGGTGAAGTGCATTAAAGACATCATTCTCAGGCTGGGGGTGCAGCTCAGTGGCACAAGCACCTGGCTCCTGCCTTGTAAGCA
The DNA here is from genome assembly GCF_000260255.1 of Octodon degus. Classification (NCBI taxonomy): domain Eukaryota; kingdom Metazoa; phylum Chordata; class Mammalia; order Rodentia; family Octodontidae; genus Octodon; species Octodon degus. Next base: position 2,959,015 of record NW_004524684.1, on the reverse strand, counting down.
CAAGTCCCTAGTTCATTTCCTGGTACCAAAATATCAATCTCGGAAAGAAAATGGCACTAAATATTTGAATTTTGTTCCTGAACATTTTTTTTTTTTCTGTTAAGCTATGACTTTGAAGACTCTATGTGTGTGTGTGTGTGTGTGTGTGTGTGTGTGTGTGTGTGTGCTAGGAGTGAAGCCCACAGCCTGGCACATGCTGGGCACAAGCCCTACCACTTATCTCCATCCCTACCCCTGCGTACTTTCACTCTAGGACCCAACAGGAAGTAGCACCACTCTCTTCAACCTAGAGCATGGAAAGGCTTGCCTAAGAAATGTTGTATATGTTACGTGCTTGACTTTGAACAAATCAGAGATGTGCAAACTTTTCCTAGCATATGTATTAGTGAGTGACTTTAGCTTATGGGTCACTTCTCAGTACTTCAGTTCTTTCAGTGCAGCTGGAAAACAGTCACAGGCAACAAGCATGACTGTTTCACTAGAGCTTTATTTAAAAATTAGGTGGGTAATTAGGGCTGGCCAAATAGCTCAGCGGATTAAAGCACCTGCAAGCAGGCGCAGGTGTGTGCGGGGTTCGATCCCCAGGCCTACTGTGCTGGCGCCACCCCCAACCAGCCCCACCCCCAGGGTGCGCTGAGACAGCAATTAAGACTTGGCGCGGTGGTGCACACCTGTAATCGCAGCTCTTGGGAGGCTGTAAATAGGCAGATCACTACAAGTCCGATCTAGTAGTGAGACCTTGTAGACCCTTCCCTAAAATACAAAAAGTAAAAAAAAAAAAAAAAATAGGTGTATATCCTATGGCTTCAAGTATATTGACTCTTTAAGTTAGATGATACTAAATGAACTTTCAAAGTTTGCATTTGCAAGTGAAGATATTTTTCATGCGGAAATGTACTTAAAACTTATACCTACTCAGTAATAAAGGAATTAAAACATTTTCTTTCACATGAGTTATATACAGGCAAACTATGCTTCCTCTTTTTAAATTCATAATTAGTGTCTGAAGATCATGACAAGACATTTAACTTATAAATGAGTTCAGTTTGATTATACTTATGATTCTTCATTTATTTCTTATGCAGGTTATAATTTTGAAGCTACATATCTTTGCCACTTAGTTGAATGAGTTGACTAATGACTGCTGCCTTTCTGATCAGGTTTTATTAATACATGCCAGTAAATTACCTAGCATCTATTGGATCAAAGAAACTATGACATGCCTATGACTTTTTTTTAACATTTGTACTGATTTAGCTGAATGTATTTTTTTGGAAACTAAATTGCATCTTCTAGACTATTATAATACAACATGTACCTATGTATTACAAAGAAAGAAAGAAAGAAAGAAAGAAAGAAAGAAAGAAAGAAAGAAAGAAAGAAAGAGAAACAAACAAACCTTGGCCTCTGAGTTGGCCTTGTTTAAATTATTCATGATGAGCAGGTGGTAGAAGGCAGTAATT
>NW_004524684.1:2950764-2957192 GCF_000260255.1 Octodon degus | reverse complement strand
AAAAAAAAAAAAAAAAAAAAAAAAAAGGAAAAAAGGGAATAGAATTGACCCTCTTCCCAACTGGAGAAAACGTAGCTCTAAATATCAAACTAGGAGATACTGTTTATTTTAACAGGCTCAGAACTCACTCATTCTTACTGTATTTGTCAACTGGAGAAGCTCACCTGACTATGACAGTGGACGCCCTTAGAATGGGAATCATTTAAAATGGCAAACTCTGTGCCAAGTTCTTAGTTCTGAAATGGAGATTTTCCGTCGCTGTGTGGTCTGAACATCGCGGGCTGGCTGGCAGGAGTGTGCGGTGATTGGTTTACAACATGTGTTTCTGTGAGAGCTTTTGAAGGGCTTTGGGGGTGGGAAAGTGTTGTCTGCCTCTTGCAGCAGAGAGATCTCAGTCCGTCCCCCCCCCCTGCACGTGCTGGTGTAGCACAAGTGTGCAGGCTGGGGCCACCGAGAGGGCCCCCCAAGCATCACATTTGTGCTGCATCACCCAGAAAATGAAAGAAAAAGGTCAAAGGGTGACAGAAATTGAGCTACTCCATCAAGTTTCCTTGACGCAAAGTCCTTTTCATTTGCAATAAAGAGCCTGCAGTACACACAAAAGAAGTGCAGAAAAGTAATTTCAAGTTGTAATTGAATTAAGCAGATGCCAGAAGCTACCTTGTGGGATGGAGTTAAGAATCCCTGAGTGAACTGCAGCCCCAGAAGGTGAGAAGGGTAGAACTGAGGTCTGATCCCTAGCACCCGCCCGGGCATCTGTGGCTGAGGACCGTGGACACCAAGGACACAGGTCTCGTGGGGCTTCTTAAACGTCACTCCTTGGACCAAAGCCCAGGCCCCACATACAGTGTGCTGCTCCAGAATAGATGCCCACATAGGACTTGTTCCTTCTCCAGTCACAGCAGAGAGCGCCTACACAGGGAGGCGGGTAGGCCTGGTGTCTCGCTGACTTTGCATTCATTGCTGGGGCAAAATACCTGATGCCCAAAATCAAGGGAAAGTTTATCTAGCTCACAGTTTGTGAAAGTTTCAGTCCATACGTGGCTGGCTCGAAGGCAGAGTGGCACATGGCAGAGGGCAGCAGTTCATGGTGGTGAAAAACAGCGAACCAGCAAGAGCAAAAGGGGAGGAGCAGTGGCAGACAGCCAGCCTCTCTCCCTTCCTTGCCTTGCATTCAGGCATCCGCCCCAGGGCGGGTGTAGCACTCACATCCGTAATCCCAGCAGCACTCATGCTTGTACCCCCATCGTTGGATCATGAGTTAATCATGGACTATAGAAGCCACCTCAGTGACTATCTGAGGCTTTGGGGAGACACCTAAATACAAAGCGTATCACCTGGGTTCCAATTCTAGCTCAGCACACTATGCACTCTTGTTCCAGGATACTGTTGCTCTCTCAGGTACAGTGATGATAACAGCCCTGGGCCCGAATGGAAGAGGAATGTAGGGGAAATGCTTAGGCAGGGTTTATCATGAGAAGGGCTCCAAACTCATACTTCATCACTGACACAAACACCACTGTGTCTGCTGTTTTACATTTGTTCTGGATATGATTCCTGTGAATTTCATGTCCCAATAGCACTAGAGAAAGAGTCTAAGTGCATTCATTTCGTGTGGAGTAGAATCATTCATGATTGTTGTAATCTGAGGGCAGATTTGAGAAGAAAATGCAGTCCTCTCAGCTTCTTTCAGTTCTCAGCCCAACTCTACATTGATGTAAAAGGTGTGATTATTTTTAATGAGTGAGTCTTTGGTAGGTAAATGGATGCAACTAGAGAACATTCTCTTAAGTGAAATAAGTGAGACCCGCACGTGCAAACGTCATACTGTCTCCTCAGTGTGAGAGCCTGAAAGAGAGAAATGAGATCTGAAGGATACAGTAGATCCTGGGAAAAGGGAATGAAATGGTTTAAAAGGAAAGCGTTGCTGAATTGAGCAGGAGGACAGGAGAGGGAGTGGGGGAAAGAGATTTATCTGTGTATGTGTCTCAGTTGCTCTTCTCTCCTTGCTGGGGCAAGTACCCGACACTCAAAATGAAGGAAGGGAAGATTTGTTTGGCGCACAGTTACTGGAGGTTTCCGTCCGTGCTCAGCTGGCTCCAAGGCAGAGCTGCACAGAGCAGAGAGCGACCTTTCCTGGTGGCGGAGGGTGGCAAAGAGCAAAATGGAGAAGTAGCGGCGACAATGGCAACAGAAAGGAAGTCTGTCCCTGTTAAGTTGCTTTCAGGCTATATGCCTCAGGCTGGGTGGAGTACACTCATAATCCTAGCAGTACTAAGACCCATAATCCCAGCCTTGATCATAAATTAATCTCAAACTCTATAAATTCCCATCCTATGACTGCATGGGGCTTTAGGGGACAGCTAGATACAAGCCATAACAGTATATAAAGAGGATGGCTTGGACAACTGTACTGTACATTTCTGCTGGTCTACAGAAAGGAGCAGTTCATGTTTCATTTCTTTCATCTCCTTTTCTCAGTTGTTTCCTATTGTCTTCTTAATTTCTTATACATTTCTTTCTCCTTCCAATTTTACATGCATATATCTGGTAATATGAACAACTGGTTGGAAGACAGCAGTATATATTACAACAAATATTGTGAAATTCATATTACTTTGTGAAGTGAAATCGGTATCACTTGTAATTTTTGGTTTTAATTCTCATTTGTACCCTCTTTAAAAAGTAAAACTGGGGCCGGAGAGATGGCTCAGTGGAATAAGCGCTTCCCTGGCAAGTGCAAGGGCCTGATTTCAATCCCTGGTTCTGCAAAAAAAAAAAGAAAAAAAAAGTCAAACAAAATTTTAAAAGAAAAGGAAATTAAAAGAGACAAATAAAAATTGTATTTCCTAAATAAACACAGATAGTGAGTAAGCTCGTGACCTTTTTGCCTGTAAGGTCCAGTGGCAGTTGGTAGGGATTCCTGTGCTGCCCAGCCCTTCCCACAGTGCTCCCCTGGGCAGCGTGGCTGTGGCCCGCCCTGACTCAGCCTCCAGTCGGTGGGCACCTGCCCTTTGCACTGCTCACGGGACAGTGCTCTGGGATGCCAGCAGCGTAGATCAGAGCTGGAAGCGGCACTGAAATCCGTTCGCCACTTACATTACGCTCTGAGGTGTTTTTTGTATTTATCATGTCAGCATTCGCTGTGTACACCATACACATTTTCTCAACAGGCTATGCTACATATTGCAATTAACACAATAATTTATCATAACTTCCCATAGCTGTTGAAATTATACAGCAACATGCTCCAACCTCGAAAGGCTCGTGTCTCTACTTCCTGATGCTTATTATATATGACCAAACCAAAAACTAATTTCACACAGCATACTCAACAATTCAGACATAGCGATCACAATTTATGGGGGTGCTATTCCCAGGCTGGACAGTGGCAATGCGTTCAGAGAGTGAGAATTCAGCGGCCACACGGTGACGTCAGTCAGCCCAGGAGCGGCCAGCATGAGAATGAAAGCCACGTTAATGACTCCCTAAGTAAACATTTGTACGTCTGACAGTTGCCATGGTGAAAGCGCTGTTGTGATGTATTGCTTCAATGATGGAGGCCGCGTATTAACGAACCCCCAAGCGCTCATTGACAGGTAGCGTCTCATTCTATTTGCCTCCACTGATAATGGCCCGCTGAAGCCATTATCGTTTCAGAGGGAGGAAAGATTGCAATGATGCATTTTACATTTCTGTGGGGAGTTTTTGAATTTATTATCATACTTTAATGTTTCCTTTGTTTTCTAAAGGAAAATAATGGTTAAGCTGCTCACACCAATTCGTAACTGCTGAGGAACAGTGTTTCAAGACAATGACACAAAGCCCCTCCATAGCCAAAGGCCCAGCAGCTGGAGTCGTCTCTCCCTCATCACCAGCGGGGTGAAGGCTTTCGCCCAAGAGGCCCTTTTCCTGTGATATATTGTTAGCAACCATAACTGTGGCTGTGTAAATGATATGAAAATGATTCCATGGATTCAGATTACTAGAAGGTTTTGGAGCCAGAATTCTTCACGGCCACATGGACAGCGTCTTGCAGAGCTGCAGAGCCAAGGTGGGCTTGTAGCCTTGGCTTCTTGTGGCCTAGCGTGAAGTCACAGTGTGCAAGAGTCACTGCCATGCCGCAGCAAGCCCTGCTGGGTACAACCCAAGGGAATGTCATGACTGAGTGTGGGAGGTGCATGTCTCGGGACCTGCTGACGTCATAGCTCTTCTGTTTATGACAGTCATTAGCTCAACATCAGGCACAGGTTTTGACTCAGCAGGTTACGTCCCGTGTTCTAGGCTGGACTCCTGGGCAGTCCCATTGCTCAGCTTCCAGTTCTGCTATACCGTGGCTAGCAGCAAGGCCTGGCTTCCCCACACTTGTTGGCCCACAAATGGAGAAGCTGTGTCCTCCCCTCCGCCCCGACACACATGAGCAGTCCTTCCCGTGGGCAGATGGGGTGTCAAATGTAGTTCCTGGTCAGCCAGCTGTAATTACCCACATGATTACTAATTAAGAAAATTATTATGCTATTAAAATGTACTGTGATATCTAAGAGAAAATACTTTAATTGCCTTTCACTTTCCTCATTATGATTATGCATCACAGTGTCATGGGGCCCTGGGCTTGAGAAGCAAAGCAAGGACTGTAACACACAGCTGGGAAGTCTGGGAAAGAGGCTGCACCATCCGTGTGGCACCGAGCTCTGGGCACGGCGTGGACCCATCAGTGCAGGAGGCTGAGGCAGGAGGAGCACTTGAGCCCAAGGGTTTGAGGTTCACCTGGGAGTACCATGAGAGTCCCATTGCATACGTATTTTTTCACACATTTATGCAGCATTTTGATTTTCTTCCCACCTCATATTTAGAGAAACAAAAGCTAAGGCAATAAAGAACATGGCACAACGTGCACCGTGAGGTCTGTACCATCTGACCCAACTTAGAAGACCAGCCCCACAATTCTGATGCTTCCCCAGGGTCGAGACCCAGCTGTCTGTTTTAATACTAAGTTTTCCTGGCAGAGAGGCAGGGTGGCTGATAAAAGGGTCCTCCAGTAGCTCTGAGTAAGGGACTTACGGTCAGGAAACAGGGCTTCAAAGAACGTCGCAGGGGAACTGCTAGGGAAACAGCCCAGGCTCTTGGTAAGCGCAGGAATGGATGTAATTGGGTGACTCATTAGCGAGAAGGTACGAGAAGAAGCAGGACCTCAGAGGCACTGCCTTAAGCAGTAGTGGCACACGCATCAAACCTGAGCAACGGAACTCCTGTCTGCAAGCAGGGTGGGTGAGGAAGGTATGAGGGTAACTTCTGAGTCACACACGCAGGAAAAGGGGGCACCAGCTGCGGGGTCAGTTTTCAAAACAAAGCTCAAGGCTCAGGCACGTGGGGAGAATCCCAACGCAGGGCTAGCTGGATGCTGCAAGCCCGGCTTCTCCAGGCCCCAGCTGTGTGATTCTGAATAAGCTGCTGATGCTCTCTCTGCTTCTACAATCTCTCTCTCTCTCTGCAAAAAAATTTATCATATTGGCTTATTATGATTTTGATATTAGAAATAGATCACTAGTTGAGGTGAATTGTACCACAGATTGAGAAGCTCAGTTTAGTGGCAGCATTCAGCTTAGTGGCTGAGTTCAGGACTAGTGTGTCAAGCCCGAGAACCCATCCCCAGCACGCACACGCATACACACACACACACACACACACACACACACGAAAAGAAAAAGAAAAAGCTCGATTCAAACAGAAAACCATTTTTAAACATTTATAGAGTGAAATATAGTTCATTTTTAAAAGTTAAGGCCTCTCTCTACTTCTCCTCAGTAAGAGTCTAGCAAAATGGTTCACCTGGCCCATCAATAAAAGAGGCTTAAAATACCCAAGCAACAAAAGAGCACAACGCATTTATCCATGTTAGCTCTGTGCCTTGGACATCTGATAACATGTTGTTCTGTTTCCTTCCTAAAGGAATGCCATCAGGTCACTTGTTACCTACGGCTGCCGTGTAAACAGCATTGCTTAGTGGACTGACATACAGATCAGAAGAGGGGTGGTTTTTTCTAAACTCTGAGTACAGTAGCAAATGCTGTCGCTTTGTCTCCAAATAGGATGCTGCTGCTGATGTCCCCTCAGAGGTCACACCATGCAAAGTGCCTTATCCTTCCTGAGTGAAAGAACTAGAACTTAGAAAATAGATCAGAAATGGGTATGCCCTTCCGAACTTGCAAAACAGGAGTAACTAGAATCTGAAAAATATTTTAGTCTGTCTTGGCCAGTGCCATTTTTTCTAGACCAGATTTGCCTTTCTAACCTGTTACAGCCCAGAGTGGACCTATAGAGTAGGGAGTAAAATATGTCCAGAGAATCCAGTGCTTGTAGGAATTATGAAGCCCTTGTAAGAATCAAGTTCCAGGAGATGAATTAGCCAAAAGAGGGATTTTAAAAAA
>NW_004524684.1:2932131-2950664 GCF_000260255.1 Octodon degus | reverse complement strand
GAATAGTGCCAAAAAATAATAAAATTAATACTTCCCTACAAGCTATATTGGTCCACTTCCTGTGGTTAAGTTGATAGTCCTGGTTGCAGGTGCGGTGGGCATTACCTTCCATTCCCATGACCCCTTTCTGGACCTGCAGGTTGTGGGGGTCCCCTTGGCAAACAACCCAGGTAAGCAACACAAGATAAAGAAGGAAAAACAGTGATTTTGGTTGAGGATGCTGCCATCTAGTTAAAATGCTAAACAAAGAAACACAGTTGTTTTTCACAGTGAAAGGAAGTTCTTTTATTTCCTGCATAATCTTCATCCTTAATTTAGCTTTTATTTTTTCTTTTGTAGAACATATCCTTCTTTGTATGTCAACTTGACTGTGTAAATAACTTCAACTTTATGCGGACAGTTGGTTTCAGTGACTAGGGCCAGAGGCAAATGTGTATGTCATTATACTTTTTGTTATAAAATAAAATTTGAAGTGAAAATTGTCACCAAATGTTTCTTACTCATTAAAATACTAAAGACACATCTCTATGAGTTGGTCTCCTTTATGGAGGGATCCTGTAGGGAATGGTGGCTTTCAATTAGCTAATTTTATCCTGGCAGAAGAAGCTCTATTTTAGCCTTTCCTACCCTTGTCAAGATGCTGTCACTCCTTCAGTCCTTCCCCACCCTTTGTCAAGATGTTAAACACAAAAGAGATAAGAGAAAAGCAGAACTAATTACAAAGAAGCATCCCTTGACTTCTTAAGTCAACAAACATGGTAGTCCATCCTGGTTGCCATGGAAACCAAGAAGGTATTTAAGTAGAGATAAAACAAAGAATGAGGCCAGCTGTGTTTCTGATCTGTAAAGATCAGGAAAGTACATTCAGAGGCTGGCTGGACATTTAAGATCTATAACCTGGGAAGGGTCTGATGGCCGGCTCTGTTAATAAACTCTAACTTCTTCCACTTTTTTGGTCTGAGGTGGACATAATCTCACCATTTCACTCTCGGATAAAGAGTTCATGATACAGAGACCAAATGGGGCTCACTACCTTTGCTTTTCCTTTGAAACACAGACATCTCACAAGAGGAATTTTTTTTCCGGATCCTCATGGTCTTGTCACAATACTCTTCCCTATATCACATGATTCCTTTGACATGTCTGGAACTAAAGTGTAAGCAAAGTCTGTGAGAGTAAAATTGTGTTATGCTGGAAAAATTACCTCTTTAAAAAAATCATTTCAACTGCCATCCCCTCTACTCTTTTAAAACAGTTCAGGAGCATGTTCCAGGATACTATGTTTAAAGTGTTATGCAGTCTGTAGGGCAAATTTATTCTCCAGGCCTTTTTCCAGAGTTTTTTTTTTTTTTTTCTTATTCTTTGTGGTAATGGGGATTGAACTCAGGACCTTATGCTTGCCAGGCAAGTGCTTATTCTACTGAGCTATCTTCCCAGCCCTCCAGTGCTTTAAAAGTCAGCATTAACTGCAGTACCAGGCCAAGGTGGGGAAGGGGGGACATGCGCGGGTCCCGCTGCAGACCTACATTGTTGTCGGACGAACAGCACCCTCTGGCTGGACATAAGGAATCGTAAAACTAACGCATTTCCTATGGTACATCAGAGCTTCCACTAGCATCTGACTTACATTGTTTCATTTCACTTGCCCCAACCGCCTTACCTGTAATTATTTTCCCTAGTGATTCTTGGGAGTTCCTTAGTTTTATAGACAGGAATATTTGCACATATTCTTATCTTTCAGATGAAAGAAAAAAATGTGTATTTGCAAGATGGGAAGTACATGGGGGCCAGGGAGATGGCTCAGTAGAATAAGTGCTTCCCTGGCAAGCACAAGGTCCTGAGTTCAATCCCCGGTTCTGGAAAAAGAAAAAAAGATGAGAAGTACAGAATTTAGAGAAAGAAAGGAGGACAGCAGTAACTCACAGAGATGCCAAGTGGAAAGGGAACTGCTGCCGGAAGTAGGCTCTCTGTAGGAATCAGACCACTGGCAGTGGCTTGTGCTTATGCTCCAAGGGCTTGGAACAACCAATATATTAAATTTGTGGTGGGGATGGGGGTTGGGGGGGGTCTAAGTTCCCTCTCTGTGATAAACTACATTATAAAATAGCTAAAGATCCAGCAAGTTAGTTCAGTGGCATAAGTGCCTGCCTGGCAAGCTCAAGGTCCTGAGTTCAAGCCCTGGTGCAAAAAAACCCCAAAGAAACAAAAAGAAAAGAATGATGGCAAAAAACGAGTGAAAAATGTAAGTTCAATATGAAAACTCTCATATTAGGACAAAAATTCAGCATGTATCCTATGGTAACTGAAGAACAGTAAGAGACGATCCACAGACAAACTTAAAGGAAGATTTTAGGTGTGGTGTAACCATTCATGACCCCAAGACATTCTCAGCTTCTAAGCTATCATTCCTGTTAATTTAAGTACTTTTAGCATTGTGTTTAAGGAGACAATGACAAATGTAGCACATTAGAAACAGCCCAATTTCATTTGGTTCCTGGAACATCATCTTTGTGTAGTGAACATTGATTGCAAAATCAGCTTTAAAGAAAATTAAAATGATCAGTGATGTCAACCATAGAAAAGTGTCTGTGACACTCTTATTTTTAAAGCAGAATCAATATCTTTCACCATTAATGATACTAAGCAAAGGCAAAGGGGAAAATTGGTGTCGTTACCAAGATTGATTTTTTTTTCCTCTTTCTGTACTTTCCTATTGATCTAAGATTTCACAACTCAAACTACTGGGGTTATAATTTAAATATTACTAAATGGAGAATTTAGAGGAAAAATTTTACAATGCTACTATGCTATTTCCCTCCTTATCTTTTATTTTCTATTCCGGTGAATCATTTAACTCTTATTTCATACTCACACATCAACACACAGAGCTACGCACAGAAATATATTGCTACCAGTATTGAAAAACAAAACAACAACAACAACAAAATTGTAGTGATCCTTGATTTACACCTTGAAATAGATAGAAGCCAAACAAGGAAGTAGCTTTGTGGGGAAGTTTGCACACAGCTCTCGTGGGTCCCGGATGCTGCTCACGGATGCTCCTCCCACACGTGCGTGGGAGGGCAGCAAGAAGAGCGTTTCGGTGGAAGCTCTGAGTTGGGGCAGCTGAAGACGTTCTGGGTACAGAGCAGTGCAGGAGGCCTGCTGAGGCAGGTACTGGAGCGCAGGACTTTCACGGAACTGTCGGCCTCCTGCAGGTGGGCTTCCAACTGGAGCGGCTACAGAGGAAGTAGTTGGCAGCGCCTGCTGATGGGCTGTTTTGAGCAATACTTTACTTCCATCCATGTAATCACTAAGCATTCCAAAACATCCTGACAAATATTTTAGTGGGACAGTCCGGAATGAGAGTAAGGGCCTTGCCTCTTAGATCCAAGGATGGCATGTTTTGCCTTGGGCGACCTCTTCTTACACAGACTTGAGAACAGAGGAGAACCTTAAAATACCTGGATGTTTTGCGAGCCCCTTAAGGAAGCTTTGCACTGAAGGAGCGTTAGCTTGTAGACCTTAAAGGGCTGAGTTTGGGAACTAGACGGGAATTATCTAGAATTATTTCTAGATAACCTAGGATTTGCTGTCTCAGTTACTCTTCTGTCATTTCTGGGACAAATACCCAACACTCAAAGGAAGGAAAGGTTTATTTAGCTCACATTTGCTGGAGGTTTCAGTCAACAGTCGGCTGGCTCCCAGGCAAGCTATTTTGAGAGTACTGTCTTCCCCAAACATCTCTCTCCCGTAGGCGGCCTCAATTGCAGACGCCGCTGCCCCACGCTACAGGGTCGGGAGGAGAGAATGGGGAGCCACTGCGTGCAGGATGACCGCTCCGCCGGAAGCTCACAAGCCTGTTTTCTCTGGCCCAGCCCTGGTCCTCTGGCCCCGCCCCTCGAGCCCCGCCCCAGCCCTATGACCACGCCCCTGGAGCCCCGCCCCTGTCCTATGGCCACGCCCCAAAGCCCCGCCCAGGTCATCTGGCCACGCCCCTCGAGCCAGTCCGCCCCATGATTTACAGGAGGCTTTGGGAGGACGACTAGACACCATAACATTTGCCAAAGGCTATTTCTTGAGTCTCCTTCATAACTAAGAATGACAAGTAAATATAACCGAAGCATTGAATATTTGTTTTCACTTTTTTTTTTAATAAAAAGAAAATTTATTTTATAGAAAATGGAATGAGATAGCTGATTGCAACACAACTGGTTGATTTGCATGAGCTGATGAAGGAATTAGTGGAAGTAGCCCAGGTTTGGCGTAAGGAAGACACAGAGGGTCCTGAAGCGGGAGGAGAGGAATGTGGTGTTTACCAGAACATCTCTTCCCCCACAGCGAAATACGACAGCTTTTTTCCTGGTGTGATCCGCAGGTCAGCTGGATGGGTCGCCTGAAGATCATGCGTGACATGCGGTCACGAGCCCATCCTCAGACATTGCTTCAAAATCTCTGTGCATATAAAGCCAGAAATCTGAACTTTTGACCCTCCTCTCTGGTATTTTTTAAAAATACCATTTAGCTTTTTCAGAACTAACAGTACCTACAATATGTTGGAGAGGGAGATAAATTCGGGAGTGCTGTGTTTGGAGCCATATTTTTAAAATGCAAATGCCAGGCTAAGAGGGTTAGATTTTATTCAAGGAGGAGTGGAGAGCCATTGAATAATTTTAGTAAAAGAAGCACACAATTAAAGCCCACTTGGGGAAGTCTGGCGTTGCTGGAATGTAAAATGGTAGAGAAGCAGAACAGAAGAGTCTGGAGCCAGGTAAGGCGAAAAGGTCTGTGAGACCAGACAGGAGGTGACAAATTACAGCGTATTTCAGAAGAATTCATGGGTGATGTTCTGATTATGAGAAATCACGAAGAGGACAGACAGGATCAGAGATAACCAGAAGCTCGGAGCTTGCCTAATTAATATCTCTAATTAAGAGAAGGAGCCACATCTGAGAGAAAACTGTTGGCTAGATGAAGTGATACAAGACACTGATCAGAATACACTTGAACTGTGGGCAACTGAGATACAAGGCTACATCCTGGTAGAAGATACAAAGCCTGGACTGTGAGCTCCTTATGCTGAAGTAAATGATATTATTGACTTTGGCAGGCCAGTGGCATTGTGTCCTGTACATTGACTGTAGCTGTTTCCCTTTTGTGAAATTCTAATAATAAAAGTTTTCTTGTTAAAGGACAGAACCTCCTTGCTTATTTCCAGAGGATTCTATTTCCAACATGCCCTGCAACAATTAAACTAAATAAAGTGACATTAGGCAGGCAAACTAGAAATATTACTGAATAACTTAGGGACACCACTATCCAAAATAAAAAATTCATTCATGACCATTGTGTCTCTAGAAATTAAAGATATGATGGTCAACTGTTTCCTTCACATTGAGCTGTGATAGAGACCTACTCCGAGCCTTCTTTCTCCACACACAGCTCCCTCTTGATCCACTGTCCTGCTGGATGCTATCCTGATTTTCTCTTGCTAGAACTTCCACTGATCTTTGTTTTAACAAAGATTGAGGGTAAGGTAGAAAAGGCCCACATATTTCAAGATGAAAATTTGAAATAGATTAATTTTTCATTGACCTGGTATTACTTGTATTATTGTTGGTGCTTTCTTTCATAATTTTAAGTAGAAGATAAAGTCAGTTGTGGTGTTGCATGCCTGTAATCCCAGCGTTTGGGAGACAGGCAGGAAGATCTCTACAAAGTGGGGCCAGCCTGGGCAATGTAGTGAGTTTAAGGCCAGCCTGAACTACATAGCAAGGCCCTATCTCAACAAACAAACAAAAATCACAGGATAAAACAATAAGCATAGTAATACTCTACTATGTCATGATGGTTTTTTTTTTAATTTCTAATTATTTTAATTTTCTAGTGTTTTATTCTAAGAATTTTTCCTAAATAATATTTTCAATTTATTTCTGTAAATAACATGAACCAGAAATTTTGTTTCAGACATAAGTCCTATTTTTTCACATCTCATAATAATTTTATAATTGAATATATACAGAATGATGCTTTGGGGAAGTAAGTAAGGGTTTATTTTTTTTTTTTTCCCCTGACTTCAGAAAGTTTGCAGAAGTGATCTCTAGGAGGATTCTAATTAAGACTTATTGAAGTCTTTTCCTGCATAAATTTCCTGTGTTTTCCTTGGGACTGATTGCTGTTATCAAAACTTGTGACTAAACTTTTAGTTTTTTAGATTTCAGCATGTGTTTTAGAGACATGTCTACTTTCCTATTCATATTATTTATAAGATAAGCTGAGAAGATGGCTTACATGAGCAAATGACATACAACTGTTGTTCCAAAATTTTAAAATATATCATATTGTTCCATTCTTGTAGTTTATACATGTAGGAAAATAGAGTAACTGATGAAAAAAATGTTGATTTCAAATTTCACATAATGTTATTCCATAAAATGAATTCTTTTTTATGTATTTAGTATAGGGTCTATAGGGTCTCACTATACAGATCTGACTCCTAGTGATCTTCCTGTTTTCAGCCTCCCAAGTGCTGGGAATATAGGCATAAGCCACCATGCCCAATCTCATTCAGTCTCAGCATGTGTTGGGGTGGGACCAGCACAGCAGACAAGGGATTAAACCCTGGTTCCTGGGCCTGCCTAAGCAGGCCCTTTAGGTCCACTGAGCTATTTGGCCTGCTCTTATGAAATGAATTTTTAAAAGGACATATATCACTTAACCTTCTATCATATTTTCTAATCAACCACAAAGAGCTACTCTTGGCATTAATTAATTAAATAATTTATTTATTCTGTTTCTTGAGATAAGATCTCCGTGTGTAGTTCAGGCTGACCTTGAGTTCACTATGTAACCCTGGGTGGCCTTGACTCTTAAGTGGTCCTCTTGCCTCAGCTTCTCTATTACAGGCATGCTGTGGTTATAGGCATGTGCTACCATGCCCAATAAGGGCTACTCTTTATTTTTTTAAATCTTTTATTTATTTGGTGCAGGGTCTTTGCCACACAGCTTGGACTTGTAGTGACTCTCCTATCTCAGCGTCCCCAGCACTGGGAGTAGTCTCCATGCTGTTTCAGGGCTAGCGTAGCGAGCCTAGGGTTCCAGGTCCAGCAAGGCATGCGGTACTGGGGATTGAACCCAGGTCTTTGCACTTGACAGGAAGGCACTTAGACTGCGGAGCTATCTTCCCAGCCCAGGGCTACTTTTTAAAGTTCTATTTTCTACCAGCAATCCACAATACTTCCAGTGAATGTAAGCAATCTTAGCTTATACTCTTATGTCATAATATCAGTCCTCTAAAGTGAATTTACTAAAAGAATTTTCTGTTCATCAATTTTGACCTGAGAAGATAATACATAGTAAAATATCTAACTCAATCATCAGTCAGCCATTCAGATAAAGAAAACTTTTTAGGTGACACAAAATGTTTGATTAAGAATAATGGCTAGAATTGTATGATTTTTTTTAAATGCTCATATATCAAAACCTAAGAAATCTGAAAGGTGAATACATCTGCTACACATATTCTGATTACAATGTGGCTGTGTGTCTGCATGTTTAAATTTTTCTTTTTAAAGACAATTTTTTTTTTTTTTTTTTTTTTTAAGACAGGGTCTACAGGGTCTCACTACACAGACTGGACTCTCAGTGATTATCCTGTTTTCAGCCTCCCAAGCGCTGGGATTACAGGTGCACGCCACCACACCCAGTCTCAATCACCGTCTTAGTGTGCCCCAGGGGCAGGGGCAGCACAGCATATGGGAGATCAAACCCAGTCCCTGTGCCTGCCTAAGCAGAAAACTTTCTTTTGAAAACTACTTTTTTCCTATTCATAGTTTCGAATCTCCTTTTACCATTCTATAATTAAAACAACTGACCTTTATAAATGGCTGCAGGATAAATAGTCTTTGGTAGCCCTGTGGGCCTCGCAAAGGCCACAGCTATGAGACTCCTTAGAAAACTCTCATTTCCAGTCTTCTCACCAGGAAAGCCACTGAGCTGCTGCCTGTGAAAAACCAGGACCCAAGTCTTTACCATCCTCACTTACTGCAATGTATAGTTCTGCATACGTTTCTGAGAAAAAGAGAATCAAACAGAAACAAGAGGTTCATTAGATTAACTTTGTATACTTCTGTTTCTAAGAAACAATGCAGAATATAAAAATTAAAATGAAAAGGATTGATATTTTCAAAATATTTAGTATGGCAGAACCTAGTATCATGAACATTTCTTTTAATACCTAAATAATCCAACCTTAGATAAGTCATTTGTGCCCAATTTTCTCATCAATGACACAATTCTCTTCTCTTTCATGTTAATTTTCAGTTACTCTCTACCCTCATTGAAAAGGCAGAGTCTGTCACAATTTTAGGGTTCTTTTTCAGAAAAGGGCTACAACTACAAAAACTTTATTTGAATAGCATTATTGGTAGCAAATGTAGAAATTTCTTGATAAAGGTAATTTTATGAAATGACCAAAAGTCATTTAGAACCAATATTGGTTCACAAATTGGGTTAAGAATTGAATAAGTGTTATTGTTATTTTGATTTTGAAAATCGTGTATGATTTTAAAGAGGCTTATTTTATCAGATGTCATCAACTGACCCTGAAATCAACTCTGTAATCTATGTGCACCAGTCCTCAAAAGTACCAGCCTGAAGAGCCAACCACTTTGTAGTATACAAATTTTACGTTGTTAAAAATGAATCTCCTGAATTTATATCATAACTAATACCTCTTTGTAGAGTCAGCTTATGAGAGTAGGCTGTGAGTATGGAGCTGCGCAAGCCAAACAGCACTGATTATGAAAATACCTAAGCATACTTTCATCTAAGCTAACATTTCAGCAGAAATACTATTGTCCCCTCTATAAGTAAAATATGATAAAGATATTTCATTATTATGGATGTAATTCTTCTGTTTCTTTTGTTCCAAGCTCAAGTGGTGATGAGGTTCTTTTAGCTATGCACTGGTCACATGAGGCATAGAAGTCAATAGGGGTGTACTTAGAATATTCTGTGAGGGCCAGTGTGCCAGGAACTGGGGTGCTGATGGCAGGAGGACGTTGAGGGATGAGGAGATACTGAACAGGGCTTTTATGCAGTACACAGCACCTATTATAGTGAAATCCATTTGTTTCTCAAAATATGGTATACAGGAAGATTGGAACAATGTGTTTTTACCTAGAATTCTACTCCAATCTATGAAGAACCAAGTTCCTTTGGGTGATGGTATTTTCTTCAATTCATAAATATTTTTAACTGAAAATCCAGTACAAGAAGCAAAATGGAATGCAAGTCAAACATTTTGCTTCTGTCAAAAGCATGTTAACATTATAAGATGGCTGTGTGGAATTTTCAAACAAGCTTCTTATCAGCTCCATTTCTCAGAAGGCAAACATCATTCATAATCTGTACTGGAAATTTCAATTTAGGCCCACCTCTAAGGTGCATGAAAAGCAATTATCCCTGAAAGTCAAGTTTAGGCTGCTGTGTGTACAACTCCAATACACTTAAAAACATTCAATTTTTCTCTTGTCAAAGCCAGGAGCTTTCAAAATGAGGTGCCATCAAACAATAATGTTATAATTTAGATACTTATTTTTTCATGGTACATATCTATCTTACCTTGTAATTATTCATTCCTCTGGAATGAACTGATAAGAAATCCACTGTTCACTAAAGACTAGTTTAAGTTATAAATCTAGATGTGAAGAAGCAAAGTCTTACACTGTTTAATATAATACTATTTTCTATTCAGGAAGTAAGCCATCTATTCAGCTACTTTAAAAAATAATTTAAAGCCTTAAGGCTGAGGCCTGCATCAGAAATTCAGGGGATGATCTAATATCCTTAGTATTATGCTAAGTATCAATTAGAATAAATCATTGTTTTCCTAATAACCAAAAAATAATTGAAAATATGTCTAAAGCAGTGATCCTCAAATTATGTAATTATCCTGTTTTTAGGCTTCTTTGATTAATTTCATCTATTTTTTCCTGTATTTTAGGGAGTCTGTATTTTTTCAGTATTACAGGGTGTTCAGGGTCTCCCTACTAGATCAGACTCATAGTGACCGGCCTGTTGACAGCTTCCCAGGGGCTGGGATTATAGGTGTGCACCACCACCATGCCCAGTGTCAGTTGCCCTCTCGGCACACCCCGGGGGCGGGGCTGGCACAGCAGGCAGGGGCAGGCCCGGGCAGGCCCAGGCCCATGTGCCTACTTGTAGGTGCTTTAATCCGATGAGCTATTTGGCCGGCCCAATTACATGTATTTTTTAATTGATCAAATTTAAGATACAAAGCACTAAAGAGGAGGCTGAGTAGCATCACCCTCCCACTGATACTGCTGTGACCTCATGGCTGTCCGATGCGCAGGGGTCATGGAAGCACAGAAGCGGGACTGGCGCTGAGCTGTTGTTCTTGGCAAGCGAGGAAGGTTCTGAAGAGGGAACCTGCCCTGAGTCATTAGTCTGTACACCATGAGCAGGACAGCCGGAGTCTGAAGAGGGCTGGGACTTGTGAAATGATGCCATTTTCTGAGGAACTGGAGTCATTTGTCAAAACAACTGTGACCGCTGAACATGGGACATTATGCAGAGTGAGCTGAACCCTTTGCTGGAGCTCAGACCCCCAAGGCTTTGTTGGCTTGGGTCAAGAGCTGAGTGTGCTCTTCATAGACTCTTCCCCAGACTGAGGTCCTGGGTTGTGGGTAGGCTGGCTGTCAGTGCCACCCGTAGAAAATGGATGGGCCACACAGGGTCCCTTCTCTGAAGTGCTCATCTTAGGAGATGATTTGAAGGAAATAGAAATTTCCTAGTAAAAACAAGCTTGGGTATATTTTGGAGGGAGGTTTAGACCCTACATCTTTTGCTAAGCAAAATTAGACCTCATGAAGTGAATCATTGTGACAGGTCACTGAGAGGGCAGTCCCTGCAGCCTAACATTGGTCTGAGTACAGCCTGATCCTTCAGGGGCTATCTCAGTCACTCTTTTGTTGCTGGGACAAATACCCAACACTCAAAATGAAGGAAGGAAGGGTTTAATTTAGCTCACAGTTACTGGATGTTTCAGTCCATACTCAGCTGGCTCCAAGGCAGAGAGGCACAGGGCAGAGGGCAGCCATTCATGGCGGCAGCAAAGACAGCAAAGAGCAAGAGCAAAATGGAGCTGTAGCAGCAACAATGGTTACAGAGAGAAAGTCTGTCTCTCTTAAATTGCATTTAGTCTTCTACCCCAGGCTGTGGAAAGCACTCACACCCATAATCCCAGCAGTCCTAAATCCCATAATCCCAGTGGATCATGAGTCAATTTCAAACTCTACAAGTTCCCGTCCCAAGACTGCATGAGGTTTTGGGGGGACAACTAGACACAAACCATAACATCAGCACTCAGTGGAGAGCTGAGAAGGGCTGGTGTGGGAGGCCAGCCACCCAGGACAAAAAGCCCCAGAGTGAGTGACTTCCAGGGCCTTGCCTTGTATCTTCTGGCAGCACTGGGGAGGCTGCCCACAGGGAAGAAGGTGGACCAGGAGTGCTGGGGTCCTGGAAGTCACCACAGCAGAATGTGCATGGGTAAGAAGAGGAGGAGAAGCAGGTGCAGGACAGGGCAGGTGCAGGGCAGGTGCAGGGCAGATGCAGAGCAGAGACGAGTGTGTGAGCTACAGTAATGTCCAGGTGATTCCGAAGCTGTGATCTCAGGCCAGCGCTACTTTTCCAATGTCTATGTGTTTACTGAGCGCTTGCATACGTAGTATGTGCCGTGCATACCTAGCAGGAGCCAGGCTCAGAAGACATAAGGACCAAAAAGGTATGAAGCTGCTTATATGGGCAAGGGGGACTTGAGAGTCAGTTTTATAAATTGGCAGTGGAAATAGAGTAAATCACACGTATTAGTTTAAAATATTAGAAAAAAATTCCAGTGCCCAGCATGGTGACTGTCACATAGTGAAGTATGTACATTAGTGAATAGTTGATGAATAATGAAGTCATTATTGATAATGTTCTTTCTTCAACATGACTTTTTTTAAGACAGACAAATGGAATGGAAATATCTGCCTTACATTTTGAAGTGTAAAGAAAAGTTATCTTCACTAAGGTGACAAAACACTTGTAACAATAAATCATTCTTTTATAGTATGCAAAAGAAAATTGGAAAATTTTCAATTTTTCAACCAGCTACACTTTGCAGGAGCTGCTCCAAGAAATGTTCTCCATTCCTAATCTTCCTAAAATGAATTTTTAAACAAAGCACTAAAAGCTGGCTTTGCAAATCAGTTACCAGAAAGCCCAGTAATGGACAAAGGCCAGCAGCACATAATGCTGCCCCTCCTATCTTGGTCATCCATTCATGAATACAGAAAGTTAATCAAAATTCCACTCACATCCTGAGGCCTTGTTCTCTTAAGTAAATATTCTGTACCTTTCAATTCCTGCATAATCTACTAAGGCCCTTGTGAAAGTATCGAGCCATGTGAAATCCCAAGAGTAGAGCTTTTGCAAAAACCTACTGTCACACATTCAGTTTGTTTCTACTCACAGATTTCTTAAAAATAGGTCAACTGAGGTATGAATTTAATGTTTTTCAAAAATCTGATGCTAGTCAAATAATACCTTATATTTTTTAGCACTTACAGTGTGTAGGGCATTTGTGCTCAATGTTTTCATTTAATCTTCAAAAATGACTTGTCTGTTAGCCCAGGAAACCTTTGAATTTCAAAAATTAATAAACAAAGGCTCATTGTGGGTAAGGAACATTCCCAAGCCCATTTCCCTGTGTTTTGGTACAACGGAAGTAGTTTCTTTCCTTTTTATTTTGCAACAGTACCAGGCAGACGCTCATCCTGCTGAGCTATCTCCCAGCTGCAGACATAGTTTCTCATGCTGTGGCCTGTCTTCGTCTTGTTGAGGGAATGGTGTACTATCCTGTATGTACTCCTGTGTTCACCCACCCAGGAATCCTGTAAATACGTGCACGCTGCCTACCACGCTTCAGGCTCAGCACCTCCCACTGCAGTGAGTGACACATCGCAGACTCCACCCCTTAGTCCAGGAGCTGCTGTAGGTCTAGGACACAGCTGCAGTGCCAGAGATCAACTGGATCAAATCCTAACACATTTTCACACTCCAGTACATATTTTAGTGCTTTCTTTCCTGGTTGACCTGTTTTCAAAAATAGCTTAGTAACATTTTCTGCCATTTTACAAAAACGAAAAATAAAAATGGAGTTGCTAATTATTGCTAGAACCGCATATACCTGACTACCCCTCGTACTACATATGATGGGAGATCAAACAGTCGAATTTTTAAATTACAAAACATTCATGAGGGTAAAAGACACATTACCGTTGATCTACCTTAAAACCTTCCTCTCTTCATTCCAAACACATTTATCCCATTGTTCTTGCCACTTTCTGAAGCAGATCAGATGACTTCTTTCCTTAGTGTCACTGGTTTTACTGTCCTGTCTGCCTTTACGCCCTCAACTGGTTCCATATAGTTTTCCTTTTGTGATCACTTCGACTGCGGAGAAGAGCCACAAGTCACGTGGTGCCAGACAGCGTGAACACTGTGGGTGATGATGCACCATTGTATCTTTATTTGACAGAAAGTCTATGTGAAAAACAAATTGGGAAAAGCATCGTCATGGTGGATGCTAACAATGCCCATTTCTTGGGCCATGTTCTACACACATCATTTGTTAGCCACTCTAGTAATCCATTATTGTTTCAGCCTTCACCATAGTGTCCTGGGTACCAACTAAGCTCGCATGACTTCATCAAGGTCAAAAAACACACCCAATATCACCTTGATGCTGGACCCTGACTGAAGTGCACATTTTCTTCATGAGAAGAAGTAGTCTCCACTGAGGATGCTGACCCTTGGTCTCAGGGTGCTGGTGTAGATGCAGCTTCATCATGCGTGATGATCCTCAGCTGGGATCTGAGGGGTGCTGATCACACAACTCCCAGGAAATGTGTTGCTTGTTACACCACACTTCCAAATGCACTTTCTCTTAACTATAGTTCATGGCAGATGGTTCAACCAAACAACCTGACACTTGTCACACACTGAAGGCTGGACAAGACACTCCTATAGAAGCACCCCACCTTTTCACTGGATGGCCCATGGGAGAAACACTCACTGTATTTATTGATCATGGCTTGTGTTACTGTTTTTGTATTTTAAAATGTACCTTTGTTAAAATTCCTGGGATAGTGAACAGCTAGCCAAAAATATTATACCATATTCCCTTCATCTTTTTAATAATCAATATTCTTGAAATGCTGGAATTTTTAGAAATGTTAAGTTTAAAAGAACAGCTATAATTTTTGATAGATTCCTAAATTTATTCTAATTATACTTAATTTACCATACATATCATAGTGAGAGAGTGCGAGAAGTATTAGACCAAAAATGTATTATTGAATAAATAAATAAATTATAAATAAATAAGTAAATAACAGAAACAAATCATGGATTGTAGACATTTATCTTGATTTTCTTCCCTGAGGATTTTCTTTTCTTGAAAGTATACCATCCACACAGGATAATGGAAATAAGCACTTGATTTCAACTTTAAGAAGTGAGTACGCAGAGAGGAGGAGAAGTCCAACTTCATAGCCAATAAAAAGAATAAAGCCAGAGAGAGCCAGGCTACTTAGCACGTCGTCCTGCCACCTGACCCACAGTCTCCAGCTGCTTCTGCAGAGAAGAGGCCGCTCTGAAAGACATCTTGGCTCATCCAACGGACTTTGGAAAGCAAAACAAATCTAACTTTTTCTTTTCCAAGCATATAGTATATCGATCGGAGCCAAAATGATTTCAAATTCTATTTTAGTTTCACAAGTTTTCACATTACTTGAAATATATAATTGGAAGCTTAATAGAAAGTATGGCTCAGGGAATAGAGTGGAGAATTACGTGACCCAGGAAAGCTGTGTGTCCACATGATGCTTGATGTAAGTGGAGAGAAATAAAAATTTGACTAGAAAAAAAATTGAAAGCTGGAGCACATAAGCTTGATAATGAACAGTGTCAAGTGTCAAAGAAAAGTGTTTTGTGGCTGGGGAGGCAGGGTCAAGAATCCATTCTGGGGAAGGCTTTCAGGGGCCTCCATTGGCTCGGGAAGGTAGAAAGTATCTGGCCCGAAGAATCAGCAGGAAATCTAATCAAATGCCTATTAGATGGTGAGAAAGTGGGAGTCACTCGCGGTCACGGCCATGCCATGACACAAGAGATGGGATGGTGGTCAGCTGCATGGACCGGAAGCACGCGGGATCAAGGATGCCACCTACAAAGCGAGGAGCACTCTGACTGCTGTGAACCTGCTCCACCAGCCATAAAGCCAGGACAATTCATCTTTACTGGTATCAAATTGATTCACTGTAATATAAAATGATTTCTCTGCCATGTAGCGTTCTTTATTTTCTCACAAAAATAACAACAAAAAGAACAACAACAAAGCACGTATTTCTTCACAAACGTAAGTAAACATTTAAATGCAGCCGTGTATTAATCCACAAGGGCATTATTACTGGTGTTTGAGTTCTAGTGTCAGCTGGAACAAAGTCTTCCAGCTGGTCCCTGATTTCTAAGTTCTGTGGATGAATTCTGAACTTTGGAAATCAGGGAAAGGGTGAAGGTGGTTTAAGTGCTTGTTACTTCAGTATGTGTCTTCAGAATTGCCATGCTCATGAGGCAGCATTTCATGACTGTAAGTTCGGAATGTGCATCCACACTCAGAAATACGTCTGTCTTGCCTTGTCACCTGTGGAGAGCAGAGGCCTCTCTGCTGCTGTGTCTGCCTTTTCCTGTCCTGAGAGGTGTCCCAGCACCTCTCCTCTTGCAGGCGCAGCGACCTCCTGCACCTGTCTTCTGGGGCTCTCCCTCTGGGCCTTCTGGGGAAGAACAAATCTTGATGAGCTCTGCACCTCCTTTCAGGAGCTCCCCACCAGCCCAGGGCTTCCTTGGTGTCAGTTTCCACCTCCAGTGGCTCAGAGGGAAAAGCATGGTGCCATTTAGAGTTGTAAAGACAAACTCCTTGCAGTGTCATAACTCCATGAGAGACCCCGACCCACAAAACTTCAGCCGTAATACATTCCCTGCCAGAGAGTGATGAGCGTACAGTGTATGTGAAAGCATTCCCTTCCTATTATCCTTCAGCAGCTCCTTAATCACTTATCAAATTAGGAAAAGTGCCTCGGTTCCCATTAATACCTTTTCTCAATGCGGGACCAGTAGACCTTCACAAATTTGTCCTGTGCCCTGACAGGAAGCCTGTGCTACTTCGCCAATGGAATGGCTCACTGTAGCCACCAAGAGTCCCTTCCGTATTCACTCTTCTGCTGGGATGCGCTGTCTGCTTCACCTCGTACGTATTTCAAAGGCCGTCTCAAATACCACCTTTTCCAAAGAAACTTTTCCTGATGCTTCCATCCAAAGCAATTATCATATATGGAGACATTAATGAATATTTTGTAAAGATGAATGAATGTACTCCAGACAATGGCTTCTCTTCTTCCTTCTAATCTCAAGCACTGTTTGTAATTTTCCAAAACATGGTTTATTCTTATGCTATTTTGTTTTCTCTCTCTTCCTGAACACACTAAAGTATAACTCAATAAAGGCAAAGACAAGATCTCTTATTCATCTTTTTAACCCTCAGAGCTCATATAGAGTGCACAGTAGATAATTTACACATTTTTGTTGCCTTGGCCCTAGTTATACGCTTTAATTGCTAAATAAGCTGATGTGCGCCATAAAGAGATCACAAGTGTTTAATGAGATTCTTAATGCTATCCAAGCAACCCAGTCTTGGATTTGGTAACTTTTACAGTGAGTTGTTTTCAGTTGGTATTAATAACTCTAGACCACATCACACTCTACCTCCTACCAAATCCCTGTGCCTTTGGTTCCAATAGTTCAGCATTTATCTTTTTGCACACAACTTTCTTTTAATCTGGTGGTAATAGAAATTTTGAGAGCAAATATCCTGAGAAATATACACCAAAAGTAACGTCTCATCCGCATTTCCAAAGTAGACAAAGGATATGTTGCTGTCCTGTCTTCGAACTAATCTTGATCCTGATGTTCACTTCACTCACATGTGTAAGGCTGTATCTCTTGGGTTTCCTAGTGTAGAGAAAACATTTTTTTCTTTTCAAAAATAGTAAGTATCGGGCTGGGGATGTAGCTCAGTGATTTCCCAGTACAAAAAAAAAAAGTTAAAAAGAAAAATAAAGTAACTATCCGTTGGAGAGACTCTCAGACATTTTGTAGAAATTTTATATAAGTATTTGCATTAATTTTAGCATATCTATAATCGTGTGTGTGTGTGTGTGTGTGTGTGTGTGTGTGTGTGTGGCCAGCTCAGCCACCCTCAGGGAGGGCTGGTGCAGCATGTGTTGCTGGGGATCACACTGTAGTCCCTTAGCGCTTTTGCCTAAGCTTGCCTAAGCAGGCTTTTTAGACTGCTGAACTTTCTCGCCGGCCCTATAATCTATTTTTTATCTGCAACTATTACTACTTTAGTAATCTACCTAATACAAATTTTCCATTTCTTCCATATCTCTTACATTTATTACTTGGAATTGTACTGACAGCAATAGATTGCTTGTTTTCCCAGTTTTTTTTAATTCAACTATGCATTTATATAATGGATTATAAAATATTGATTTACTTGGTATGAACAACCCCCTGCACTCAGTCTGTATTTCCTTGATTAAATTTTTGCAGAATTGGTCATTTTTCACTCCTTCTAGCTGTCTCCTGTGTCCTCTCAACATGTCCTATAGCACATGGCAGGGGACACATTTAATGTTCTTGACATGAGAAGCCAGTCCAGGCTCTTCTTGTGTTTCCCATTCCCCAGTACTGCTCCAAGGCACCCCAGCTCCTCTTTCCATTCAGTGGTATTTAGGACTGAAGACCTGGGGCCTAGAAAAACTCATGGCTGCTGCTATTGGCGTAGCTTGGCCTCAGAGACTTTTCAGTGGGTAGAGCCAAGAAATAGGTGTCTGCATCCGTGTGTGTGCACACGCACATCTACCTTTGTTTCCACAGCTCCCTATGTTTGAATGCAATTAAGACATGAGTTCCTTTTGCTACATTGGGTTCCTCTCAAACACCATTAGAATTAATCTTGTCTTCCCCCTTTCCTTCCTTGTTACTCATACTGTGTTCATTTTTTTTTTTATGTCTATCTGTCTATCTCTCTATCTACTATCTATGTAACTTCAGAAACACTAAAGTATAATCATGGTAGTTTTTAAATTTTAATTTATGTCTTTGCATAAGCATGAAACCATAGGACTAGATTATATTGTTCATTGGAGTGCCTTCTTTTTATCAGTTTTTGGTTTACATTAGACTATTTAACATCAAAATTCCAAGTGTAGGGCCTGCCAAACAGCTCAGTGGATGAAAGCACCTGCAAGCAGGTGCAGGGGCCAGGAGTTCGATCCCTGAGTCTGCTGTGTGAGCCCCGCCCTGGGGACACACTGAGATGGCAATTGAGACTGGGCATGGTGGCATGC
>NW_004524684.1:2916332-2925191 GCF_000260255.1 Octodon degus | reverse complement strand
GGGCGGGGTGGGGGAGGCACTCTCAAGTGTATTTGTTGAAAATAAGTTTTTTAAATGTATTTTAGTATAGGGTCTCACTACACAGATCAGACTCATAGTGTTCATCCTGTTTCCAGCCTCCCAAGCACTGAGATTATAGGTGTGTGACACCACACCCAGTCTCATCACCATCTCTGGGTGCCCCCCAGAAGCAGAGCCAGTACGTCACCCCAGGGATCAAACCCCAGTCCCTGTGCCTGCCTAAGCAGGTGCTTTAGTCTGCTGAGCTATCTGGCCAGCCCTGAAAATAAGTTCTTAGCCAAAAATTACATGTTAGTTTAACTTTCATTTTCCATTCTATTTGTGGATTTATGTTGCGTCTATTATTTGGGATATTTTTTCAACTACATTTATGGTTTCAATCAAACATCTGTGGGAGGCCGTTTTCTATTCTCACTCTATTAATATTTTTACCTTAATTAACTGGATTAATATATGTAAAATTCTTACAAATGTGCCAAATAGGGAGAATTCAATAAATAATTATTATTGCTGGTCCTTCTACCTATTTCCTAATTTAGTTTAGTAATTATTATAAATCCATTTTCTCCTATTTTCATTGGGGGTGTTTTGTTGCCACTTTCCTCTGATATTTTGTTGAATGTTTAATTCATCCAGTTTCTGTTTATAGTATTTAATAACTAATACCCCATAATTTGGATGTTTGGTACTTTGTACACACACACTTTGAATCATCTGAGGGGACGTAGGAAGGAAAACTGGATACTTGTTCATTTTGAGAATCAAAGCAGAGAAACAATTACCTCCACAAAACACAGCCTTTAATATAACAAGAAGGCTCAGCGCAGCTGGGTGTCTCTTTCAACTCAGGCAGGACTGTTGCTGTAATGAGATTTGGGAACATCAGAGAATTTCAGCGGCATAGCAGGCCCAGACCTGAGAGCACCCAAAAGAGACTCAAAGCTCCTGGCCTCCTTCCTCCATCCCCCTCCTTCCTCCATCCTCCTCCTTCACAGGGTCTGTGACCCTTGACTTCTTGTGTTTATGCTGTCACTTAAAGATCTTCCTATAGCAAGCCAGCAGGAGACGAAGAAAAGGGACAAGGACTCATGGTTAATCTAGCTGTTCTCTCTTTTCCTATGTGAATCTCAGTGTTCTCTTCCTATTCTATGTGTGTTGGATTTTACAAACTTGCAACATCCCTGGAGGCCACTGTGCAGAGGCTTTCCATTGCAGGGGTCATTCTCAGAAAGCTCTCAGGTGAACACAAAAGGTAGTACCTGCCCGGGTTCTGTGGAAATACCATGCAGTTCTCTTCTACTCTTGAATTCTGCTTAGGCAGAAGTATAAAGAAACGATAAATTAATGTATTTTACCCTATCAGGATTTTAACTGTTCAAGTTGAAAGTTAAACCTTTAGATTCATGAGCACTGACTCTAATAACATACAATTATGAAGAAAAAGAATCATAAATTTTATAAGCAAATTCTCCAGAGACTCTTCAGGTTACAGATTTAAAAAATTGTTGGAATCTTAGAATATAGATTCCTAAGAATGCTGCTGAGAGTGACAGGAAGTAATAGTCACTTGCATCCAGATATGTTTGTGGTATAATTTGATATTTAAAAATTCTTTGGTATTTATTCTGGAGGCAGCTCATCCCAAGTGGTACCTTTCAAATAATCCAATAGAGCAGTTTTTAGCAACAGGTAATTATTTAGTCATTACAGTGATTTTCATAAGTATCTCTCTTTAAATGGAAGAAAATACCTGGGGAGCTTCAGTCAGCCTGAATAGGCATTCTTGTCAATTAAAACTATGTTCTTTAGCATGAAATCAATTAGTTAAAATCTAGCTAATTTATATAGCGATCAGTCAAGCCTCCATTAATGCACTTGCATAAGAACAACATTCAGTGGATGGCTTAGGAATGTTTTGGCAAATATTGAAATAGATCATGTTAGGAATTTAAAACGAGTATCTTTTTAACTTTTGAATTTTAAAATTCAACGCACAGTTGAGGATGAAAAAAACCAACAACAGGTTTGTTGCTTTTTTGTTTCAAGGAGTAACTTGCAGAGCAGTCTATGTTCCAGTCTCCTGCAGTTTCTCTTTTGGCTCTAACGTTTTCTGCCCCATCTTCTACATCGCAGCTGCTCAGGCTCTTGGCGATCCAAATTGTGGGGCCCTGTTTGTAAATATAAGCTGCCCTGAGGGGTGGATGCACAGAACCCTCTCGGCGGCTTCCCAGCAGCGCGGTGTTTCCTACTCATGCAGTGTCCCTCTTCTGATACAGACTCACCCTGGAACCAGGTCCAGAGAGGTCCCTCCTCCTGCCCTGTCACCTGCCATGGTGGTGAAGGGACAGGACAGCAAAAATGGCACACTGGCTCTTGCTGAGAAGTGATGCTTTTGCTGAGAAGTGATGCGCACACTTCCATGGATGATTTCAATAATAAGAACAATGCAATCACTGCGCCTGACTTCACAGAATCAAGGTGGAGATCTTGCTCGTGCCACAGGGAGGGCAGAGCTGAAAATCACGCAGAGTGGTACTACTGCATTTCTTAAACATAGCACACCATCCTGTTCTTCACACTCAAATCCAACACTTGAAGCAGCAACAAGCTATGCCCAGTCCAGGTCTCCACTTTTGCAGCTGCCTGCGAAGAAGTCTACTGTTCTTTCTTGACAGCCATCCTGTCTGATGGCTAAGTCTTGGTGACAGGGCTGTACAGTGAGTCCTTGCTTTGTATCTGTGTTCAGCTGTATCTTACAGGATTTTGCCCCTGCTCATCAACCACTGCTTCTGCATTAATAGCACAAATTCTTTATAAATATTGCTCACGGGGGCCAGTGAGATAGCTCAGCAGACTAAAGCTCCTGCTTAGGCAAGTGCAGGGACTGAGGTTTGATCCCCTGCACCACATGCTGCACTAGCCCTGCCCCCAGTGCAGACTGAGCCTGCCAGAGTCTGGGCATCATGCATGGCACATGCCTGTAATCCCAGTGCTCAGGAGGCTAAAAGCAGGAGGATCACCATGAGTCCAAGCTGCACAGTGAGACCCTGTAACAACCAAATACATTAAAAATAATACATGCTGCTCATATATATATATATATATGTACATTTTCAGTACAGTTTGTATAATGCCATACTGTACTTCAGGGACCATCCAGTATTTCCAGATTTCGACAGGAACAGCTAACGTACAACTGCCAGTCCCACTACTGACGCTCTAAGTGCGTACAGAAGAACCAAATTGTCAAGAATTGGAATGGCTACGTGGCTGAGGAGCTCCTATGATCACAGAAACATGATGAATGGAATTCATTATGCATTCAGAGAGCATGGGAGAAATTTTTATAGTAGTATGGAACCAATCACAAACATCTGATTAAGCCCAGGTAGTACATTAAATCATCAGTAATGTGGTAAAGTCATACATGAGGTTCCTCAGGCTTTCCAGGAAAGCCTCACAGCATCTCAATTTGCAATTGTTTTTAGAAAGTCTCGAGATGGCCTTTCTGGTCTTTGTGAGTCCTGAAACCAGAGATAATATTTAACCTACTGAGCTGGCCCATCCTTGTGTTTCCCAAAGACCTCCATGTAGAGAAACGCAGAATTGCACCTGGTGTTTGCTTTTTCAATTTCTCAGTAACATTATTTCTGTAGATGCTAATGAGCTATTATCTGTGGGCCAATTTACTGGTTGTGAGTTCACCAAGGAAGCATGGAAGAAAATTAGAGTTTCCATCCCTTGCAAGTATGCTTGGTGTACACAGGAAATTATTTTGGTATCATAACCCTTCTCAGTACCACTAAGTTTATAGATAACTAGAAAGTCATTATGGCTCTGCATTAGCCAAGCTGAGTAATTTGCTTTTGTTTTCTTCTGGTGATAGAGCTGACACTTTGTCCTGCAAAAATGAAAATCTGTAGACTTAGATGTTAGTCAAGTTCAATTATATTTTACTAGCAATTAGAATAAGCACCTTTCAGGTCCAGATCTTCTATTAGTGGTAAAATTTGAAAGACCACCCTGAAATACAAAGGGAAGACAGATTGTTCTGGCAAGAAAGACTTAAGAATTGGGGAAGCGTGGTCCCTTAACGCACGTGCCTTATATTTACTCTAGGTGTGTAGGCTTCTGTTGGTGAGTCGACTCTGTTTGTTAACCTTTGTGGCAGGCTGAATATTGGCCCTCTAAGATGTCTATGTTCTGGACCCCAGAATCTATGGATGCATCTCCGTACATGTAAAAGGAACTTTGCAGAAGCACCTGAATTAGTGCTCATCAAATAGATGGATTGCCCTAGTCTATCTGGATGGCACTGACAGAATCATAACAACCCTTGGAAGAGAGGTTGAAAACAACCAGAAGAGAAGCTATGTAATGAGAGAAGCAGGCACTGTTGTGTGTTTTGAAGGTGGAAGGATGGGCCACAAGCCAAAGAATACAGAAAGTAATAGAAGCTAAAATAGGGAAAGCGAGAGGTCTCCCAGACTAGACAGACCCCAGCAGGCGCACCCTGCATTGACTTTAGGGGAACAGACTCCAGATTTCTGATCCCTACAACTCTCTAAGATAAGAAATTCATGTTATGTTAAGCTGCTATATTTACAGTTATTTGTTTCAGCAGTAATAGGAAATTAATAGAGCCTCTTTATAGTAAATTCAAATACAAATCTATTGCAAGATGGAGGCATTTGTGATGCTCAGATAATGTTTATTATCAGAATATCTTAGATTCAGAGTTTTTCCCCTAAGTTTTCTGTTTTATAGTCATCAGTAAGTATTTGTCTTCCTTATTGTCCAACTCTATGTGCTTTTTAGCTACATGTAAAATTTTATTCTTGTTTTAAGATAAATTCTGCACAGTCTCAATTATCTATCATTATGCTTAATACATATTTTAAGTTTTAACATTATCTATGCTATTCTATTAAATTATGTACTTATGAAATTATTCTTTAATATTCCATTGGGAATTTTTTAACCTCTGGGAGAGCTTATTAGCATTGCTACTTTAAAGATTAGAAAATGATTAGCATTTGTTAATATTTCAATTATTTGGCAGTATCTGCTCATTTCACTGTAGATCACAAGGACTGTCTGGTACCGTGACCCAGCCCTGGGGGCAGGCACAGTACATTTCTGATTGGTCGCAGGACTCTCATTGTTAGTTGTGCCTTCACGTTTCCTTGATTTTTCCACTAGGCTGAGTAATGACCATTACTGTTCATTAAGGTACATTCTTTGTTAGAGCAGAAGTTTCTTGAAACACAAGTTCTGAATGGTAAAATCTGATTTGTACTCTTCCAAGTAGTAACCATCAATCTAATTTTTGGTTTAACTAGTTAACAGCTATTTATTGACCACTGAGCCAAACAACCTGATTTTCTTTCATTGAGCTGATAATATTTCAAGTTCCTAGGGAGGACATGAATTGCTAGACTTCAGTGTAGGCTAATAAGGCATTCCCAATTACTAGTTACTAGCTACCTAAACAAGGGTTGCTAACTATTGATTAACTGGTGTAATATTTGATGTTGAAAGAAATAAACTTTCAAGTTCACATTATATTTTCAGCTCATCAGTTTTCTTAAATTCGAATTTGAGTAAGACTAAAAAGAACCTCATGACTGCACATGTCAAACCATCCCTTCATTAGTATTCTGAAAGGGACTTTCTTTGTCATAGTCCAGTTGATGGATTATTCCTAGTAGTATGGTGATGGGCCCCATCTGCCTTTGACAAGTACACTCAAGTAATTTTTGTAAAGTTTCTGACACCAGATAAAACTCCAGGCATTTCTAGTAATTAGCCTCAATAGAAGGAACTATTTGCGGTGCTGCTTTACTTTTCAAAATGTGGAAAGCCCATGCTGTGTGCTGCTGATAGGTGTACAGAAGCTAAGGAAATTTAGGAGACGGAAAAAAGATAATCTGGTTCAGAATTAATCTTTAAAAAATCTGAATCCAGAGAGTTGCACAGATAGAATTAGTAAAATTGTGTAATTTCAGTATTTTTCTATAACTTTAGCACACAGCGCTGCTATAAGCCACAAGTGTGTTGTTGTGAACAGTCATGAAATAACATGGGGAGATTGTAACACAACTCCTTATCTTTTAAACACACCAGCAAGTTTGTTTTTGGAAGGTATGCTTTGTCCTTTCCAGGCATGATTCAGAATTGAAAAGAGGAGAAAGGGCATGTAAGTCAATTTAATATTGATTAAATTAATGTTTCTAACTCAATTTATATTGCTCAAGTTGTTCAGAGGATTATTTAAAATCATAGACTCCGATAGTGTGAAGGTGTGTTGAGAAGCCACGTAATCCTTTTCTTTTTCTGTCACTATCCATACCCTTATCTCTACCCTTTCTCTGATATGATGTTGATTTTCAGGAAAGCATTCCATGGATAAAGTAGACAGTGGAAAATGAGCTTCAGAGAAGGCTGGACTTTTTTCCTTGATTTTTTCCCCTAACTTCCTAGGTGAGCTCGAACCAGCCATTTGTAATTTAGATGTACTGAATATTGACAGTAGCCGTTGGTTTGTTTTCAGGGGAGGGGTACGCAAATTAGAACATATCTATGTCACTGCCATGGCTATATAGAATCAGTATCAGGAGCAGGCTGACAACATTCAGTAATGTTTCCTTGGAGAGGAAAGTCCTAGAATGTAAGTGGCCCCGCTGAAGCCACTTACTTGTAGGAGACAGAGGCTCGGTCTTCCTACTTAGTGACAATTTGCTAGAAATTGTGTTCAGAACAGCACTCATCTGAGGGGCTTCCATCTTGGCAAAATGGTCATCTCTTACCAATTATTTCTTCTATCTAGTTCAATCATGAAATACAATTTTTCCTTGGTCCATTTAAAAGGCATGACCTCAGAGAAAGCACATTCTTAACAATTGCTGATGGCCTCAAAACACTTTGGTCTATAAAGACTGTACCCATTATATCTTTCATATATAAAATATTTATTTTTTAATCTTTCTTTAACATTCTTTCAATGTTAATTTGTGTATAATAATAAGCCATCATATTATTACATTAATAATATATATTTTATGAAAAATAACTATTTTGCAAAGTGAAAAATAAACATTTTCCCAAATTTTCTTTAATTATAAATGTAATTAAAATTCTCTTTAATTTATTGATTAATGGATGCAGAATTAATGGATTACTTACTTCTGCATTCAATCTGTTAAGATATCATATATCTTATGTTTCTGAAAATCTCTATTATGTACTCATGAACCTTAAAAGGCAATTAACATCTCAGTGTGAAAATAGTTTTAATGCCGCAGCAGTTGCCAGGCCATTGTTGAGCCCTGCAGTACTGGAGATTAATGTGTGAGACAGGTAGAGTGGCACAGCTGAGTAGGGAGTTTAGGCACAGGAACATCTGTGCTCTGTGCCAGCCAAGAGTGGAAATCCCACGTGTCGGTAGAAATAGGGGCACGTTCCCAAGCTTTCAGGCCACATCAGACCCCCATCGCCTGCCTTTTCACACTGTGCTGAAAGTACCGAGCAGGTAGAAGTTATGTTTAGTCTTATAAGAAATATCATTTCATCTTTTATAACATGCCTTAAAGCTATATCAGTAGGATTAAAAATTATCATGATGAATAATAAATAACCAGTTGCTCACTCAAGGTTGCTACTCTACTGGATTTCTGGCCAATTTATTTCAGAATGTTTAAAGGAAAGAAGAGATAAATTATGATTATTTTTAAGCACAAATTATAATTAAAACAAAAAATACAAATGATACAGAATTTCACTTAACAAAGTCATGAATTTCACAGTATTTGTTGTAATACACAGTGTTGTCTTCTAACCACTTATTCATATTACCAGACAAATGCATGTTAAACTGGAAGAAGAAAGAAAAACAAAAGAAATATATAAGAAATTAGGAGGAGAAAAAGTACAAACACTTGAAACAAGGAGGCAAAGTATTATCTGCTCCTTTCTGTAGACCAGAAGAAATGCACACAGATATAAATTATTTTAAAATGAAAATGGGAACAACCTGAAATCTGAGATTTGGCTTCTAGCCAAAAAGCGAACACTCTAATATCCTGAAGTCGATTGTAGTGGGTAAAATCACCCGCCAACGCAAACATCCTTCACTATGTAGCTTTTCAAGGATGCCCCAACCTGGTAAGCATAATCACTAGGCACAACCCGGCGGTAAAATATGGAGTCTGAACTTGAAAGCAAATGTTTTGTTCCAGAAAATTAAGTGAGAGGAATTTCAGCAAGTATACCAGTAGAGGGAACTGTTATTCAACGAATACTAGGGAGAGTGGGCTTTTCCTGGGCAGTAGACACGGCCCATGGAGAGTCCAGTAGACCAGGGAGTAACCTCATGGTGGGTCAGCACAGAGGACTTGCCAGCGCTTTCCTTGAGGATTGTCTTGGGCACACTTAGGAAGTCACATTTCCTCCTGGGCAGAGAAAGATGTTGGTGTCCTCTCGAAATTCAAGGTGGTAGAAAATGATAAGATCTATAAAGAATGACAGTTGCCATGTGGTGATTGGCAGTTTGACTAGCTGTGTTCTCTGTGCTGTTATCAATTATCCAAAAGTGGAAAACTTTACACTCATGAAAGTACTCAGTTTCTGAAGTCGTGCACAAAGACAGCCTACTTAAGGGTCTCCCAAAGTTTATTAAAAACATATTTAGAAGACCAGAATGACAGGCATTCAAAGCACGGCCCGAGCACTACACATGGCTATCTTCAGTGCAGTTGCTTAGTTCACAGGTATCGGCATATAGAGTTAGTCAGGGTGAGAATCCTACCAATTAGCTGCCAGTTTCAAAGACCTACTGAA
>NW_004524684.1:2911674-2914161 GCF_000260255.1 Octodon degus | reverse complement strand
ATGTTTTTTCATCATATTCTCTAGGGAGTGAGTTAAAGTTCAACATATGAATACTTGATGAAAAATACCTGTTCCATGTTATGCCTAAAATGTTTGATATTCAAACAGATAGTGAGGTTAAGCTTAACAGCCCAGGCTGTATGGTAATAACAATAAGCTTCTCTTCTGGAGGGTTAACAACCTGAGTTTGCAGACCAAAATTAGAGAAAAAGGAGGGCCACAAGGAAAGCCGATATCTTGGCCCTAGCCTTCCTAGGTCAATTAAGACTCAGGACATATGAGAACTTGTACTGTAACATCATGTAACTCAGTATTGTCCCAAATTTTCTGATCAAGAAGATTATGGGGTCAAAGAGGAAAGTGATCATCGATGATGTAGAGTGTGCCTAAGGAGAGTCACATGGACAGAAAACATTATCTCAGGCTTTCACAGAGAGCACATGGCCAAGCAATGGCTGTGACTCATCTACATGACTGACACTGGCAAAGAATCTACATTCTGAGGTACAGGATCTCAGGATAAGTCTTAACTATGTCTTGGTCTTAACTAACCAGCAGAAAATTATAAAAATGAAGTATAAGAAGTAAAGCCATGGTGTTATGTTCAGCTGTAGGGGACTCTTGTCAACAATTTCTGACACTGCCAGTCAAACAGAAGACCCAATACTATTATGGACTACTGGACTCTTTTAGAATACTTTGCTGCGTTAACACACATATAATATTCTAATGATGGAACTAAACAAATAAGGGGATACAGATGAATGTCTATTTTGTATCTGTGTATTCAAAATGTTTAGGGTAGATATATATTTACATTTTCTTAATGAATAGAGGAATTTGTTCTAATAGTGTTTATAAAAAGGATATCATGTCTGCTTCTTGTACAGCAAATAACCACTAGGAGGAGAGTATGCAATGTGTTACTTATTGAAATTGTCCTACCAACTTGATTTGAAACTGTCTCATTGCTCTTCATTTCTCAATAAAATTATGGGGAAAAAAAGATTTTCTGAACCTTAAAAAGAAAAAGAATGTCATTGGTAATTTTTAAGAAAAAGTATGATAACTCCTTATAGAAAATAATCATTAGACTTATTTTCTGAAATAAAAACTATTTTTTTACAATTTAAAATGTAAATAGTATCTTAGGTTATTAGGACTACTGTAATGACGTATCAATTAGCAGTAGCTTATAGCCCCAGAAATGTATTTGTCACCATTCTGGAGGCCAGGAAATCCAAGAGGAAGGTGCTGACAAAGTCAAGGTCCTGGGAGGACACATTCCCTGATACCTTGTGGCATTTTCTCACTGGTTTTCAGGATATGAATATGCTGAAGGACTTCAGCATATGGATTTGAGAAGGTGTGGCAAATACACAGACTAGAAAAGCTATGGTCAGTTATTCCCTCAATCTTTGCCTTGTTAGCTTTTCTTATCCACTAACTCTCTTACTGTGGCTAAAAACACACGCTCAGGGGCACTTAATCTCTACCAATGTTGCATATTCCACTCTCTGCTTCCTATTAGAAGTATTTTGAGTCTGCATTAGTCATGGTAGGCCGTTTAACAGTTTTTAAAATAAATGAAGACTGATAAGGAAAACAAAAGTAGAGAAAAGTTGGGAACTACAATCTTGGGAGGGAGATACTTTTGAAACTGGCTTCCCAAGGGAACTTAATAAAATATAGATAATTGAACTTTAGTTGTTTGAGAGTACTGGCCAAGCACAGAAATATTTGTGTATAACAAAGGAAATGAACCCAGAACAGATTCTGGAATATTGAAAATGCGATATGGAAAGATTTATTTTCTTAATAATATAGCTAATTTAAGATTTTTTACTTTGTTCAAGAGCAGAACTTTTTCCTGAGGAAATAGATACATTATATCAAGTTATATTTAGTTGCTTCTAAGAAGATTTTTAATCCTGATATGAATGTAGATATAGGTATTTAACATTTGCTCAAATAATTGGTATTATTTTCCCAGGTTAGATAGCTATAATATTACAGCTTATTTGGGCAAAAAACAAACACACAAATTTTACTAGCTTGAAACGTGTTCCTTTTGAAATAAAAAAATATTTTTTATTTGTGACTGTGGAAAAAGATTTGAAATATGTGTGGCATTTCATAAAATGAAATTATGTACAAATTATACTCATTTGCTATAATCAAATGGTATCTATTGCCTTCCTGCTATTACACAAAACATTTTACTAGTATATTCTTGCCAGATTTTCTGATGGCACCAAGTAAAGAATTAGAGGAACTTTTCCTTTTGATTGGTCCTGAATTTCACTTGGTTATCATCTGTGCCTATTTTAAAATCTATTGTAAATTTGAATGTATTTCCTGGGGATATTGGTGCATGTGAGTGAATGTGTATCTATTGATGGCAGTGAGTCGTGTCTGGGAGGTTTTTAGAAGGGAGTCTAAAGGCTTTTTGATCCATCGTTTACAATCTTAGCTTATCTTTCAGTG
>NW_004524684.1:2900729-2911574 GCF_000260255.1 Octodon degus | reverse complement strand
ATAGGCTAGATATATAGCTATTTTCTCTCAATTCAATGAGAAGAAAAATTTGTACTAATAGTGTCTAGACAGGATATCATGTCTGCATCTTGAACTATGAATAACTACTATGAAGACAACAATATACAATGTATTAATTATTGTAACTGTCCTACTAATCTGTTTTGAAACTGTCTCATTGTTGTTTCTTAATAAAATTAATTTAAAAAAACAAAGTTTATTAAAAACAAGTTGCACGATTCCATCTGAGAGACAGGGTTCAAATTGATGGTGTAGGCTGCAGAGGTGCAGATTTGCATTTTAGATAAGTTCTCACAAATGGTTTCTATGAATGATAAAAACTAGGTCCCTCATATTTTTAGGGGCTTGAGACAGAAAGGAGCAACACCTGAGAATAAACCTTGATCGGGTAAAGCTGGCCCAGAAATGGTGCTGTGGAATTTTTTAAATTAATACTTTCAGCTGTACAATCAGTAGTAGGAAACACACTCCAGTATTTATTATTTTTATGTATTTGTAATCCAAAATATTTTGTGGAATTCATACACCTACAATATTTAAATGACGATGGAATCCCCTTCTCTGACAAAACTAAACAAAAAATGGGGATACGAATGAAGGACCATTTTGTATCTGTATATTCAAAATAAGATAGATATACAGCTACTTTCTCTTAATTCAATGAATAGAAAGATTTGTTCTAATAGTGTCTGTGGGTAGGATATCATGTCTGCATCTTGTACTATGAATAATCACTAAGAAGACAACACTATGCAATGTGTTTATTGAAACTGTCCTACTAATCAGTTTTGAAACTGTCTCATTGCTATGTGTTTCTCAATAAAATTATTAAAAAAGAAAACAAGAAAAAAAAAAAAAAGAAAGAAATGGTGCTGTGGATAGCCAGTTCACTGTGCCCTTACACCTTTTGCCACTGATTCATGAGTCATTCTCTGCGGGAAAGACTTCAGGAGGAAAAATTAAGGAGACGGGGACGTCAAGAGTGCATGAGTTCACATGGCCATCCGCCTAGTTTCTAAATGGCCTTGGGAAGGCCTATAACAGCAGTCATCTGTCTTTGTGGCCACAATCTCATAGTCCTCCTGGCTTTAGGCTCTTGTTATAATAAGGAGTTATGTGACACACAGAAGTCCTCAAGGGGATGAGACTTGTGCAATGCAGTGATTAACCAATGTGACATTTCTGTGTGGTGTCTCAATTTTTATACTTTAATTACTGTTTAATACTAGTCTATGGCAAATCAATTACGGTTTCTCCTACTTATCCTTGTTAACATTTTGTTTTTAGGCTGAACATACTTAATTAAGTAAATAGGAGCTAATCTTTTGCCTTCAGAAGAGCTGAAGTGAAGGTTTGCTTGGAAGAGGAGAAAAGCAACGGCAGGGAGAAGAACCTTGGAGGGCAGCATAAAACAGCAAGTCACAGTGATTTGCATAGTCCAGTTGAGTTCAGGAGAGAGACAAAGGTAGAGTCAGAGATACAGGAGTGTTTTGAGCTGAACAAACACAGTAGGTGAGAGAATACATGAAGTCACTTTTCAAATGGGTCAGAACTTCAAAAAATCATACTGAGTATGATTCTCCTCTCAGGGCAAGAGTGAATTTATTTGACATTCTTAAAAACTTACCTTTAACAGTTCTGATTCTGGGATATTCTCTCCTTATGGTTCATCTGTAAATTTCATACAACAGGGCTGCGGACGCACCTGCCTGGCAAGGTGATTTTGGTTCCTAGTACCAAAAAGATAATAAATAAATAAATTTAATACAATGCTAGAAAATGGGCAGGGAGAATCCTCTAAGAGATAAAATTGCTAACTATCTTTGATATTCCTTGAAGGACCCTCACCTTCATGATGTTGAGTGTTAGAATGAATAGAACACTTCCCTATACTAAAAGTTTCAGCCAGTTCGATCAGTTTTGATCTAAAGCTAACAAATATGATTTTATCTCAACAGTGTAAGAAAAGATAAGTGCCACTATCCAGCACTATGAGAGCTATTTAAATCCATAGATTGATAAGACAATATACAATTAACATCAGAACTAAGACAGTCAGTGTGTTGATTATGACAGACATCATGTATTGGATCCACACAAGATCGTTTTCATTCCAAGGCTGTGCTACTCTATACTGTCCGCATGGTGTAGTAATCCAAGGTCACCGGGACCTCATTATCGATTCTCTGATTAGTGTCTTTTTGTTTTGGGGTTTGGTACTGAGAATTGCATCCAGGGCCTTTGCACAAACTACACAGCTCTTTTTACTGTTCTTGCAGAGTTCTGCAGGTAAAACGCAAACTTTCTATTTTCCTGCTTAGCTTTCCAGAACACTAGGATTATGGGCATATGCCACCAATAACGGCCTCTATGAATTATTAATGAAAACTAATGGGTGGATTCTGAGTTTCACAGGAAATTCAGGGTTATAAACTTATCCAATCCTGAAAGCCACAGAATTCTTTATAAGGAGATCAAAATCATGGTGAATGTCTCCATGTCAACATGCTAAGAAATAAAATCTCCTGATTCATGTCTCTCCACATAGACAGTCATGAAAACAGTCTACATTTGCACC
The DNA here is from genome assembly GCF_000260255.1 of Octodon degus. NCBI lineage: Eukaryota > Metazoa > Chordata > Mammalia > Rodentia > Octodontidae > Octodon > Octodon degus. Next base: position 2,908,975 of record NW_004524684.1, on the reverse strand, counting down.
ATTCCAGAAAGAATAAAAATGAAAGAATGGCAGGAATAAAATATCTAGGAGAAATATTTAACCTCATTAAGATGCACACATTGCTTTCAAATTTTCAAAGCTTACATTCGCATTCAATTAATATATCTATTTTGAATGAGTCACAACTGCCCTTAATGTGTAAACTCAGCAAATATCCCATTAACAGTGCTGGTAGTGGTTCCATAGTTTGAATTATTATATTATAAAATCATATGTATATTAAATGTTCTATAAATCAGTTTTTCACTAGTTCAAGTAGACTGTACCCAATTAATATCAGTAAATGATGTGCTCCTGAATTGGTAGTTTAAACGCTATTTAATACTTTTAACGACTTCATTGAAATGCTACTGTGCTATTATTTAGTGCTTATATTTTTCTCATCATAAAGAATGACATACAACATGCAATGTTCGTGGAAAAACATTGCACACACATATTGTATTACTTTGATCTCTATTGAATTATGTGTAATCTATTCCTTTTAAAACATAAACAAATGATAAGCACATCCCTTTTGGTATGATGTATCATTTTGTACTAATGAATTACAGTACTTGCTTACTGGCCTAAGTACTCAAAGGCTTGATACTGCTTTATAACACAGAGAATACTTTGCAGATGGAATACAGCATTTCCTCTGTTGAAAGCAAGCGTAAGAAGACTGCCCTCATCACTGCGTGGCCACGTTGTACGTGGACGTGGACACCTAGCCACGATGGCTGGCATAGGTGCGTGTGAGCTCTGGTGTGCAAGGGTCACGCCCGCAGTACAGTTCCTTCACACATCTAGCTCAGGCAAGGAGTTCACCCAAGGTCTTGGGAAAAGAGACCACTGGGGTGCAAACTGTGATGAACATTTTATAAATTCCCTCCGGAACAGCTTTTGTCATATGTACCCCCAAAATTTACTTTCCATGCTCGTGTGGTGAGGAGGGAACCCAGGCCTTCGTGAATGTGAGAAACAAGCTCTCAGTCACCAGCAGCCACCTCCTTCCCTTGATTAAGTAAGAATGCAAAAGCCTTGTGTGCACCTTAATCGGACCTCTGCCCCTCTTTTTCCTGAGAACCCCCCCAGCCTGCCGTGCCCTGTTCCTCCTGTCTCCAGGAGCTCATGGTCACTGCTGAGCTGTCTCACTTCCTATAGCAGGCCAGTGGCTTATGGCTTATGGTCTCAATTTCTCCAGACTCAACTTCCTGCCAGCCAGCCCTGCATTTCCCCTCAGTTACAGGACTGCAGCACCTTCCTCTCTAAATCTACTCCTCTCTCTTTCCATTTCATCTCAACTACAAATTCAAGACAGGGACCAGAGCCATCATCCTTCCTGTCCTGATCTAAGCAGCCACCAACCACAGACGTGAAAAATCTGACAGGTGACTGTGCTCCCACTCAGCGCTCCAGGACAGTGCCGCAGAGGTCATCACTGGGTCCTCTGGAATAAAGGACTGTGAGGAACGGTGCATGGCCCCTCTGTTGCTTCTCTGGGTTTCCTTGCCTCCTTCTCACCAGATCTTGACCCAGGCTGTCCTGAAACACTCTGGGCAGTTAAGTTCTGCTCCGAGAATAGCAGCTCTGTCACACCACGCCCTGCCCTGCTACCAAGTGGGATTTTTGAGATGGCACCATGGTCCTGCTTCCTTTTCAGAGTGTCACAAAGTGAAGTCTAGATTCTTCAGCATGGCAGTAAGCCTATGGGCATAAAAAGGGTGACAGTGTTTGCTTCAGGCCTGAAATTTAATCTTTACTGCTCTGTTTTACAGGTATCCTGTAATGTAGTCCTAAAAGAGTACCCTTTTTCTTTTTCTTTTCTTTTTAACTCTTATTTGCACATGGCTTTAGTTCATGTTTCCTCTCTGTCTGCTGTGGTTTCTTCCCTTCATTAACCTGATGAGTGTATTCCCCCTGCAAGGCTTAATAAGTCTCCTGAGAAGCCTTCCTTCAAGCTCTCACCTAGATTTACTTTGTCTTATTTATTTTGGCAATTGCTGCATCATATTACAAATGACTTTATATATTTATCTCCCAGGCCTTTAGAAAATTTATTGATCTATCTTAAATTTAGCTAATTGCATCACTTGCACTGTTTAAACATAGAGCTTAATTGATGGTAGTCATAATGAGTAAACGAATGTTATCCCAGGCAATGGAGATAGTGTACTAATTTACCCTTTAATTATTTTTAAATAATAACAATTGCTACTACATTGAGTATTTATATTTTTTGTATTAAACACTACATGGACATAATTTTATTTATTCCTTAAAATATCTTGATAAGATATTGCTGTCCCTATTTTATGAAAGAGAAATTGAGGATAAAAATAATGATAAAATATATCTGTGTCTTGTAGGGTACAAGCAGTAGGCATCTGAGCTACAGTGCCATCCTTGGCAGTCACAATTCTAAGCCATGTGGTCACATGGGGCTATACATCAAGCATTGTATATAATTCACTTCTTTTTACAAAACCATAGTGGTGATTCTTTATTCAAAATAATTGATGTACAGAAAGACCTAGATTCATCCCACAATACCCACATAATTTTATCTCGTTTTCCTTTATGTCTCTGCTCCACATATGAAAATCTCAGAGAGAAACCACTGGTGGCCTCTTGTGTAAAATAACAGCCCCAGCTCTTGCCATGTAGTTATTTATACCCACACACAAAAGTTAAATTATTGAAGAGCTCACCACCATACTGTATGTCAATAGGAATGAGAAAAAACAAGGCTATTATTCATTTTTCAAAAAATGTATGTAGCTCCAGTTTTAGACTATTTTAGAGAGTAAGGTGTTCGAGGCACTTTATTTGGAAATAATTACAAATTCTAAAAATATCAAAAATCTCATAATGCACATAGAGGTCATGTTCATTGTTCAATAGAGTAAATTCTTATTTTATAAAGAGACTTAAAATATGTTTTCCTTATATTTAAAGATGCTCTAAAGCACCTATAATTTCATCTATATGTATCTTTCCAAGAAAATGTGAAATTAAAACTCCATTAGCAGCTGCACTGTATGGAACTCCTGCACAATCCAGTAAATGTGCCATTTGAAAGGGCTCTCCTTAGTATTCATTGAAACTGCTATAAAATTGCCAGTGTATTTGCAAAAATAAATTTCACACTCATTGTATTTGCAGCTGGTGGTTGGCAGTGTTCATGATCCCGGCTCATGTTTTCTCTAATGATTGCGAGGAAATCACTGAGGGGACTCGCGGCCTGCACCTCCGCCAGGCCCGTCACAAGTGGTGTCCTCTGCAGGGTCTGGCAGGAATCTGGGTAGAGTCAGAGATATGTGGGGGCTTCTCCTTGGCTCCATAATCTACAAAATGATTCCTAATGTTCTGAAAATAGCAAAATGCACTCCTGTTGCATTTAATAATTTATAGGTGTCTTCTGTTCTTATAGATGTTTTCTACCTGTCATTCTGATAGTAGTTGAAAAAAATATAAGTCTCTTGTGGGCATGATACACTGCTCTCAGTTACAGGAAACTGGCCTGCTCCTTTGACGTTGTCAAGTTGATGGAAAATACAGTCTAAGCTTCCATTTCTCCTTTTAATGGCAATTATTGAAAAAAAATATTTCTTCACCATTCATAATGCAGTTTATTGTTGTTTTTATTTTAAAGTTTATAAAATAATAAAAAATTAGAAGCAATACAGAATTTCAGAGCACAACCTGACAAGAATTCAACAGTGATTGCTATATTGCATATTGTTGCCTTCAAAGTAGTTTTTCAGATTCCAGATATAAGCATGAAAAATAGATCAAAAATGTTCACTGTTCCTTTCAATGAACTAATAGAAATTAGTGCTACAACTATCTTTGCTATATTGTGTGTGCGTATATACATATATTTTTTCTTCTTTCTTTTCTCTTTTCCCTCATCTCAGTTTTCCTATTGGACAGTCTCTTTCCCTTTTACAATATCTATTGTGCTTTACACTTTTAAGTGTGCATTTTAAGAATAAATATAATATATTTTCCTGTATTTTACACTACAGATAATATATTTTAAAGGGTTTTTCTACTTTTTCTCTCTAACTATATATTTCTGCATGTATGAAGAAATTCCATGAATAGGAAATACTATAAAGTATCTACAATTTGGTTCTTATAAAAAAGCATTTGTACAAGTGAAGAAATTATCAGTAAAGGGTCGGGGAGATGGCTCAGTGGAATAAGAGCTTCCCTGACAAGCACAAGATCCTGAGTTCTAATCCCTAGTTCCGCAAAAAAAAAAGAAAGAAATTATCAGTAAAGTGAAAAGACAAGCCACAGAGTGGGAAAACATTTTAGCCAGTTATCCCTCAAGGGATTAATCTAGAACATAAAGAATTGAAAGAAATAAAAAAAAAAGATCCCTTCCCATTCAAAGCCTCAATCTAAAAATGGGCATCAGAGATGAATACACATTTCTCACAGGAAAATATACAGATGGCAACTAATGTATGAAAAAATGTTCAAAATCAGTGGTCACTTGAGCAATGCAAATTAGCGCAATGCTGAAGTTCCGTTTCACCCCAGAAAGGATAGCTATCATCAAGAAATCAACCAATAGCAAATGCTAGAGGGGCTCAGCGGAAAAAGGAACCTGTCTGCGTCATTGGTGGGAGTGTAGACTGGTGCAACCGCTGTGGAAATCTGTGTGGAGATTCCTCAAAAAACTAGGCTTAGATGTCCCATTTATCCCACCTGTTCTTCCCTTGGGTACCTTCCCAGAAAAAAATTAAAAGATCATACCATGGTGATGTATGCACACCCACGTTTATAGCACCACAATTTATAGCAGCTAAATTTTCAGAACTACTAAAGATCTTCCTCCATTAAGTGAAGAATTACCAAAAAAAGATGTGGTCTTTTTTATACCATTGAGCACTTTAGCCATAAAGAAGGATAAACTTGAGACAGTCTAGCCAAATGAATATAGCTTGAGACAACACTCTTAAGTGAAATAAATCAAACTCACATGTATAAATATCACATCATTTCTCCGGTTTGAGGTATCTGAAGGTGTAAATAAGGAGCAAGGTGTAGAAAATGTGTTGGGAAAGAGGAAGAAATTGTTCAAAAGGATGGGGAACTAGGGAGGGGGCAGATGGGGAAAGATGGAAGGGAAAAAAAGCCAATTCATTTCTTGAATGAAATAAGTAGAAACGCATATTCAAATATCATACTGTTTCTCTAGTTGGACAAGAAGAAATGGTAAATAAGGACCAAAATATATGACAGATACTGGGAAAGGGGAAGAAAATATTCAAATGGGAAGGGAAACAAAGGATGGTCAGGGGAAAGAAAGGAAGGAAAAAGAAAATAAGAGCAGGATGAAGAAAATGGAAACGAAGCCTTTGTAAATAAGGAGAAGAGGGGTTAAAGGGAGGAGAGGGGATCAGGGAAAAAATAATTAAGACATATGTCCAGGTACAAACCTACTTAATGAATGTGATCATCATGTGTGTGTAAAATGTACCAGTAAAGTTAATTTTTAGAATAATGTGGGGCTGGTGATACAGCTCAAGGTTAGGGCATTTAGGGCTGGAAGGATAGCTCAGTGGAGTGAAGGCCTGCTTAGGCAAACACATGGACCAGAGTGTGCTCCCCAGCACTAGGTGCCATACTGTCCCCAACCCGGGGGACCGAGCCAGCTACCGAGTCCCAGTGTAGTGGTGCACACCTGTAACCCCAGAACTGGGGAGGATGAAAACAGGAGGATCACTCTAAGGCCAAGTTGCTAGTGAGATCCTGTACCAAATACATTTTAAAAATTAAAAAAAAGGTTAGGGTATTTGTGTGAGAGCTTTGATTCAACCCTCAGTACAATCAATTGATCAGTCGATCAGTAGATAAAACATAAGCATAGGGAAAGTATTGGGAAGAAATACATCAAAATGTTGACAGTGGTTATTGCTAAAATGAAGAGGTGTACAATTGATATAGTTGCTTTAAAATGAACATGCATCTGTTTTAAACTCTGAAAAAATATCCTTGAAGCAGTAATGTCTCCATAATAAAGGATGATATTTACTAAGGGAATTCATTTCCAATCTCTTCAATTTCAAGTGTCAGTTGGATTCAGCCTGTATTCTAGTGTGAAATGCCAAATCATTTGCAGCTATTTCAAAGCACAGAAGACAGACCAAATTATTTCACAAAAACCTACTGAATTTTAGTAAGCATATAGTTGATATGAAAAAGTAGTTTTTCACTTGCTAAGAAGTTGAACTGTTTATAATATGTAAAGCTGAATTAATGGCATTCTTCAGTATTATCTCACCGGCTTATCTCTGTATTATAGTTGAATACCTGGAACTGCATACAGAAGAGTTGGTTTGTTTTAAATGTGTGAGTGTTCACACTATCACTGGTGACATTTGGATGTTAACTGTCCCAAAGGCCCAAATGTCTCCCTAAGGAGAGAAAGTCATCAGAGTGTACTCATACGCCATGGTGGAAACCTTAAGAATTGGGAAGCTTTATGCCCTTGCAGTCATTGAATGAGAGAGGGGGGCACTCCCACTTCCATTTTTTTTTCTTTCGTATGAGGTAAGGATGTGAACAACCTCCTCCACTCATCTGCCAGGAGGAACCATGCTGCCCCAGGCCACATCTTGTGGGCCAGTTAGTATGCACTGGACCCTCCAAAACTGTGAGCCAAAATAAATCTTCCTTCTTCATACATTTGTTATCAGGGTTATTCATGAGCAATCCAAAGCTGAAAAGCATTCATTCCTATGTTAACAAGTGTTTATTTAATCATAATGAAAATACAAAATCTTTTTATGCTAAGAAAATATATTACAGTAAAAGATACATTGCCATAAATCCCTCTCAAAATCCCCTCCCTCGTCATTCTTGCTCCTTTCTGAAGCAATTCTAGAAGTCCTCTCTCATGGCTGTCTTATTGAGAAGTAATCATCCAACAAAGAGGAAGGCTCAGAAAAAACGTATTGTGTCCACACCCACCTTTTTCACCAGGGTTGGCACCATGGGACTTCTGGCCCTGCCCCCAACATTAACACAACCATGTAAGGAAAAAATTTTGAATCATTTCAGAGCACTGGGGCAGCAGTGAAACTAAAGACATTCAGGGAAGAGGGTGGAAGAACTTCTTCAGAAAGTTCCAGAAGAATAGGATATTGCAGGTAGAAGCGTAACTAAAATCACTACTCTAAAGGCTAACTTGCTGTGCACTATGAAGTCTATCAAGACAAACACACTGAGACTAGATATAAACATGGGAAGAATAGCTGGAGTGTTTAGGCAAAGTAGAGGCTAAAGGAATTGACACGTAGGTAACTCTCTGTGGCTTTCTAGCTCCTGGTCAGTGTACTGGCCTCACGCACGTTGGGTTCCATGACAGTTCACTCTGGCATGCTGTGTCCCAATCCTCTCATAACGTCATTCCATGCCTCCATGGTGTGAAGCGGTGATTTTATGCTTCAACAATTCTCTCTGGATTTGTCTGAAAAGTGTTACCTCTCTTCTTTGAAATCCAGCTTAAACCACTTCTCTACATGGCATTTTTGCTAGACCCTTGCCACACCCAGCCCAGTTGGTTGCCTCTCCTTGGAAGTCACATTGTACCCTGAACACACACACTCTACATTTGCATCTGTGTCTGCTTTGTGTCCACACTGAGCAATTCCCTCAGGTTAACATCTATGAGAATGTGTAAAACTGCAAAACCTGCAGGTTAAGAATGTCATTGGGCCACATACTTGTCCATACTTCATGCTTAAGTATATGCAAGAAAACAGACATTATCCCATGAATATTATCTGACCACAGTGCAATGAAACTGGAAATAAATGACAAAAGAAACCAGAAAAAAAGCCCTAAGTACATGGAAATAAAACAACACTCTACTCAGCAACCAATGGGTCACAGATGAAATTAAACAAGAAATTCAACAATATCTACACTTCAATGAAAATTCAAGCACAACTTATTGGAATTTATGGGATACAAAGAAAGCAGTTCTCAGAGGGAAATTCATAGCTGTGAACTCACACAATAGGAAAACAGAACGGGAACAAATAAAAACCCTAATGCTGCACCTTCAACAAATAGAAAAGGAACTCTCTTAGAATATTTTGCTGAGTTTACACACCTATAATATTGAAATAGCAGAACTTAACAAAAAAAGGGGATACAGATGAATGTCCATTTTGTATCTGTGTATTCAAAGTGGTTAGGATAGATATATAGTTACATTC
>NW_004524684.1:2885590-2894864 GCF_000260255.1 Octodon degus | reverse complement strand
TTTACCCTGCTAAAAATAATCCCTGGATAGAACTGAGGTGCTAGACTCAAAATGTGATTGTCAGACCTAGACTATCTTTCTGAGTCTAGGGGAGAATCACTCTTTCCATTTCTGTCCACATAACATTCATAGAGGTAACTTCCATATATACCCTAGCAGAATATTTGGTATGTAATGTTTCAATAAATATTTATGCATTAATTAGTTCCAGAAATACTTGGCTAACTGCCAGAGTTCACATGCCACTAAGTGACATAGCTGTGTCGTGGAATCTGAGGATTTTTCTTGGATTCTTAGCATTGCTTTCTTTTTGTTACCATTCATTTTGTTTCAAAACACTAGAGTGAATTGCCTTGAACACATAACATTATTCTCTCTCTCTGAGCAGTGTTTGTAATTAATATTTCACCATATCCCCCTTCTACTTATCTTTGGATGTCATTTTATGAAACCTAGAAAATCGTATCCTGACTTGATTCAATTGAAGGGAAGAACAGAGAGGAGCCTTTCTACATGGCCAGGAAGGCCCCAGGCATTCTCCACCTGCTTGTGTAAGGTCACTGTCAGTCTTGCCAACATCAGAGATCGTTCTGTGGACTGCTGAAATGCAAACACACTTATATCTGCGCTTCGGAGACTGTAGTGTCATCATGACAAATCTGTTGGTATCTTCTCCCCAGTATCCCCTGCCCAGCCCATCCATTCCTGGTAACTCCAGTGTCCACAGCATGGCCCGTGAGACACTGTGGCATTTGACTCCAGCATCCTTTTCTGCTTCTCCACCATTTACATGACATCCAACCCATGCCGACCACATTTGTCCTGACTCTGTGTTTGCAAATTCTATTACTTTTAGCTGGAATGCCTTCCCTTCTCTTTTCTTGCTTGCTATTTATTTATTTATGTATGTATGTATTTAGTACAGCGTCTACAGGATCTCACTACATAGATCGGATTCCTAGTGGTCCTCCTGTGTTTAGTCTCCCAAGCAATGGGATTACAGGCACGCGCCCCCAAGCCCAGTCTCAGTCACCCTCTCAGTAAGCCCCGGGGTGGGGCTGGCATGGCATGCCAAGGATCGAACCCTGGTCCCTGTACCTGCCTAAGCAGGTACTTTAGTCCACTAAGCTATCTGACCAGCCCTCTTTTCTTAGAAATGTTTTTAGTTTTTTTTTTTTTTTTTTTTTTCCCATGCAGCTCAAATAGTCTTTGCTCTACAAATTTTCCTCACTACTGTCAAAGAGGATTGCTTTATCTCCTCTTCTTAGTTTGCATTATGAATTTATTCAGTGTTTTAGAAGGTTAAATATATCCTGGCTTAGTGGGTATTTGTGTAAATCTTGCTTTCCTTTAAAGCTTTGAAAGACCCTTCCTCTCTCTCCTAAAACATTTTGACTTATCAGACATTGTTCATCTCTCTGCTTACAGAGTGTATTTGAGAAACCCACTGGGAAAGCTGGATATAATTGTTAATGGAAATAGATTATTCTGAATCTTGTAAAAATAAAATCATATAGAAGAACACATTGAGATTCTCTGAGCTTTCAGGGAACCAAGGGGAAAAATTATTCTGTCAGTTACTTTTTGTTACTAAGACAAATACTCAACACCCAAAGTTAAAGGAAGGTTTACTTTCGCTCACAGGATGTAGAGATTTTAGCCAGTAATTGGCTGACTCCAAGGCAGGGTGGCTCAGCAGATGGGCATCGCAGAGGAGAAAAAGTTCATGGTGGCCAGAAAGTAGCAAAACAAGCAGGCAAAAATAAAAAAAAAAATAGTTTTATTTTTCTGCCCCCTTCTGTCCCATTCTATCTAAGCTCCCAAGACTAGGGCAGTGCCAAACCAATCAGTGGGCTGATTTACTATTCACACTGCCTTAATCCTCACGCCCTTAACCTGGCACTGCACCATGAGTCAGCCGTTCACGCCCTCTGCACTCAGCTCCCTCTGAAAAGCCCCACGATGTGCTTGGAGCACATCTAACACAGCCATGACACATTTGGATTGAATAGCAGAATGAATGATCATTTACTTCATTACAAAATCCTAATCTTTCATTCAGTATATAAAAGTCAAATATTTGACTAGAAGTCTGAGAATACATTTTTAGCAACTTTATTACCCTTTAACTAGTGAGCATCTAGTAACTGTTACAATATACACAAACTTATCCAGATTTTAGTCTAAGCTAAGAGAAGAGATGGCAGTCAACAATGTGCTCTATGAAAAAACTAAATGTTCACTACAAAGTAAGAATCATTACAAGGCACTGAGAAAATACAGTATTCTCTGTTGAGTTATTATTTTCTTCCTACCCTGGATCTGGCTAAAGGAAGATTTAGCATCCTGTGTGAAAGAACTAGAACAGGGACAATGAAGGAGCTATCTGAGATCATTTTGTGTCACTATAAACAACACCACAGACTGGACGATTAATAAAGGAAACCAATTTATTTCTCACAGTTCTGAAAATCCAGGTCAGGTGACAAATGTTGTGGGGACAGCTTTTGGGGTGCTTCCTAGCATGGTGAAAGGCATAACATGGTGAGAGTAGAACTGGAAACCCAGACTGCCCTTCCTCTGGTTACAAAACCACTAATCCCAACCTGGGGGCCCCGGCCCCATGACCTCATCTAACCCTCATGAGCTTCCAGATATCATATTTACCCCCCCACCCCCGTCCAAGTATCATTACCCTCCCCCATCTTCTCATCTACCTCTACAAGGAATAGTTTGGTTCCTTCCCTATGCAATGATGGATTCTCGAACACAAATGCTTATTGTCTCAATTACTACTTGTGCTCAAATCTTGGCTGAAACTTCCCTGTAATCATAATGCTCCACCCTGATTAGGTTGAAGGTGAGGCCCACAGCACAGCAGTTCCTGCTGCTATCTTAAAATTATGTATACACACGTATGCATCCATGTGTGATTAGTGCACACCTGAAGCTTTCAATTACATGTTGACCTGAAAGATCTCTATACAATCTATAATCTTCGATACACCTTTGATCACAATTTGCCTTCGATCAAAAATATCACGGCTAGCTTGGCTGTGGCCCACTAATTATGGAAATGCAGGATGAAATTTGGAGAGTGCGTATAAAAAATGTTTGCCCCACTAGAAACATCAAAAAAAAGAGAGAGTGAAATCACTGTATTACAAAACTAGAGAAAATAGTATAAATCATGATGGAGGTTGATTTGTGTCCACCCTCAGGGGTAGAAAATGCTCAAGGACTGATGTAGGGAAAACTACCCTACAGTAATAAAAAGGAGGTCGGTATCGGTATCCCATTTGTTAAGGATGATGATGATAATAGAAAATGATGCCAAGTGTCTGTTCCCTTTCACCATCACCTTCAAACATATATAGGAAAGGCAACACAACAGGAGAAAATACAGAAGGATCAGCCGTCTTGGTTACTGGGTGTGTCATGGCCAGCTACCCCTGCAGGCCCCATAGCAAAGTGCCACGGTGGCAGACATTCCCACAGTTACCTGGAGATGCCTGCGAGTCAACCCCACTACACAAAGGCGCACTTTGCGGCCCCACCGTGGACAGTCTCGAAATCTGAGCTTCAGTGACATTCACATATGTGGTGTCTTATTCACCTGGAGCCAGAATTTCTGCCATGTTTGTTCAAACTAGTCACTTTGTGTGTGTGTGTGTGTGTGTGTGTGTGTGTGTGTGTGCTCAAACTCAGGACATGGAGCTTGCCAGGCAGGTGCTTGTGTGGCTGAGCTATATCCCTGGCCTGAGCTATAGCCCCTATTTTCTTCCAGATATTTTATAATTTATTTGCCTAATATTTACTGTGAGTTCAGTCTCATTGGCTTGCATTACCTTCTGTTTGGGAAGCTGGCAAGTGCTTAGAAAAAAATAAAGTCTTGAATTATTCATAACTATTTCTATTTTTCCTATTACTTTAAAAATTATATTTACAGACCCAAACCTCTACCCTCCTAAAATTGTATTTATTTAAAATATCCCTTTGACATTTCCAAGTTGTAATGGCTATCTATGAAAAAAGATATTTCTTTATTCCTTATTTCTTCATCTCTTATGTTTCTAAAATTTGAGAAAGTCCAGTCACGCTTTCCACACTTTTACTGGGCAACTTCTTACTGCACTAACTGGCCAAATGCAGTCAGAACAGCTTCCTGCAGCCATGCATGGCTTCCCTTCTGTCCGTCTTTCCTCCAGTCTTTAATCTTTCCAGCTTCCTTTTCCTGCCTTTATTTCCTTCCTTCTTTTCCCTCAGTAAAAATTGAGTATTGAGCAATACTGAGCCGAGAGCTCTCCTAGCTGTTGATAAAAAGACTTGGAGTAAGACTCACTGTTCTGCCCAGTAGAGAATTTGTAGAAGGAAACCTCACCAATTGTGCCAGGTCTTGGAAATCACTAGGGCCCCTCACTCCACACCAGACTCAGTGCATTCACTTTCCGCTTCACAGATGTACCAAAAGTAAAAGCGACAGTCCAAGTCACCTGTCCCTTAAATTAGAGGAGATTGATTACTTATAATCCATAGGCCATGTGTTAAAACCAGAAGCCCTTCTATCAGCAAAGACAGCATCCCTGGTGCTCCTGCTCCAAGTGATCATCCTGCCATCTAAATTATAATAAAACCCCAAAAAGGCCATTTTAAGTGGAGCAAACAGCACGCATGAGGCGTGGAGGTGAACAAGTGATCATAAATTGTTGAGCACTTACTAAGTGCCAGACAGCGCTCTGAGTGCAGCACATATATTCTCCGGCTAATCACCTTCGCCATATAAGACAGAGGCACAGAGAGCTGAAGTAACTCAAGGTCCCTCAGCTAGGGCGGTCGGGCCATGAACCAGGCCCTTGAGCACTGCCTTATATAGTTTCCAACCAAATATGAAGGTGAGAAGATTGAGACCGAGAACTACAGCCAATTTCCAGATTCTTTGATTCGAGTGACGTGACCCTGTTAATGGAGACAACAACATAAGTGGGATTTTTGGAGGAAGAACAAATACGATTTTAGAAATGTGGACCACGCAGGCTCCCGTGGAGTGGTAACTGCAAGTAAGTCCGGAAATGATGAGAAATCAAGGCTTGAAACTCAAGGACAGTAAACTCTGGATAAGCTTGTGGGAATCAGCAGCAGTATAATCATCAGATGATGATGAGAAAGGGAGAGCTTATAAGAAAGTCTGTGGAAAAGGCGGCCAAAAGCTACTACCAGGGGCCAGGGCTTGAAGAGCAGCGCTACCTGACAGGCGAGGGAAGAAAATCACAGAAGGAAGATGAGCACCTCAAAAATAAGAGAAAAGCAGGAGGACTTTGGGCCATAGAACTGAAGACCTGATTGCCTTGAAATCCATTCTTTCTCTGGAAACTTTGATGAGTAGTGAACGTTAAAAGTTGGAGTGTGTGTGTGTGTGTGTCCTTGTGTGTGTGTGTGTGCACTCATACGTGTCTGTGTGCTATGCATGCACTGTTAACCACAGGATACAAACAAGCATGCTCTGAATGTGTCCTCTTGTAACAGCATTACAGGGTGCAGGACATGTATTGGGTTAAATCCTGCGCTGCACAGAGAGGGAGATGTTGGCTCCCGAGTCCTTACACCCACCCCAGGTGTTACTCATTCTTTTCATGGATTCTTTTGAAATCCTAGACTAATTATCTGAAATTTCTTTCTATCATCCTGCTTCTTTGTCTGACTTTTCCTTCTTATTTCATCCGCAGCTTCTGGCAGGTTTTGCTCCTCAAGCAAAATTGTATTTCCTCATGCATAAACTTCATCTTTCTCCTCCAGTTAGAATCACGATGCCTGCCTCGCTGGCTGAGGACGCAGAACAGTGTCTGGCGCTTCGCTCTGAGTCCTCAGGTGCTTGTCCACATCAGCTGTGCACTCTGCAAGTCCCAGATGGACTTCTAGAGACACAGGGAGCAGGAAGGCAGAGTGAAACCTCCGAAGGAAGAGATGACACTACTGTGCAGCCCTCAGTGTTTCCATTTTTAAAAAATTGTAGGCAACAATTTCATGCTTCTAACATATTTGAAGCCTAGAAATTTACCCTTGTTAACTCAGCTATGATTTTATAATCAGGTGTCCTCATTTCCAAATCAGTGTCTGTGCCAAATGCTTTCTGATCTGAGGAATATGCATAACCGATAGACAGAAATCACTGTGCAGCACAGGTACAGAAAAAGAAAATAAATACAAGAAGAAGTACACATCTTTCAATATTTAATGATTTCTCTTAAATATCTCAAGGTATTCAACCAATTCAATGATTTTGAGCTAATAATTGTAATAATTTCATTATATCCTACCTATACCCGTTCTCTCTCTCTCTCTCTCTCTCTCTCTCTCTCTCTCTCTCTCTCTCTCTCGTGCATTTAGTGGTAGTATTCAGTGGTGCACAATAATTATTTGTGCCAAATGTTTACGGGGGAAATTTTAAACCTACAGACGTAGGATAAAGCCCAGGGGCCTAGGCATTGCTTTGCTTTTCTCCATTGTCCGTGTGTTGGAGAGCTCCCACTTGCACGGGCGGTGAAAATAAGACCCTAGAAACCTGTTCACGACTGTGTTTTTGTACAGGTCAGTGAAGATACATTACCGCCTTTCTCCTCTCTCCACTGCCCTCCAGTCCGCTGTCTCGGCAATGCTTAACTGTCCCCCGTTTCGACTCGTTCTCCAGGCGCTCAGCTCTTCATAGATTCTAGGGTTTGCTTTTGTCAGTTGCCTAGGAGAACGAGCCGCGGGGGTCCAATTGGGATGTCGTCTTTGTGTCATTAATATATTCCTTAATTACAGGATGTATCCCTTCTGGTAGGAGGAAAGCTTGCCCGCTTCATGCAGGAGGCCCGCTACAGCGTGCTCTTCGGTTCCTCTGTGCACCGTGTCAGAGAACCCTTGCGTGGGCCCGGGCCTCCTGGGCTGAGAACGCCGAAGCGCGGAGCAGTTGTGCCCGTGCGACCGGCGGCCGTGGTTTTTCAGTTGTCGGGGATGCAACGCTCTGGGTGTGATCCAGGGGGAGTTAAGTATCTAATGGGAGTCAAATTAATTGCCCCCACTGTTGCTCTAATTTGCTGATAATGACATACTTTTAATCAGCACCATGGTTTGGTTTGAAAGCAAATAATTTTATTATAAAATAATTACATTTTAAAAATGTGATAGCGTGTGGGAGATGAGGATAGGCCTGTTGTATATTGGAAAAGGCTCTGACCATCTGGCAGTCTGAGAGCATTCATGTCCTTTCAGTGATGGTGTGATTAGGCTGAGCTTTTCAGTAGAATTTATTCAGACTATGAACAACTCTGGAAAGCTAAACATCGTGTTGGACCAAGTCGTATAGCTTTTTGCTGCCATATTTAGGAGGAAATGAGAAGTTACAGAATAATACAAATAACAACTATAAAGTTGTCTGAAAGGAAATAAGGGTAAATATTATTTTAATAACTCACATGATTTCTCCTTGTTTTTACCTTTCCTATAAAATTTCCAAAACCCATACACATATATATGGTAAATTTGGTTAGGTTGTTTCACTGAATTTTAGTTTTCCTTATTGCTGGGATATAAAAGAAATTGTTTCATTGGATCAGCTTTATTTCCATCTGTTCCTTATGCACCGAGAAAATGGAAAACCAGCAAAACATAAAAGAGGACCACATATCCTCTGGCAGCAACATATTTTCTCTGTCAAAGGATCGCCTATTTCCTGAAAGAGTAAAGTTGGAATAAATGTCAGAAGCATACTTTTTCCTTAAAACACTTTTTGTTTGATAAGAATTGATCATTTCATTTTCTGTAGTGTGAATAAGAGCCCTCTTACTTCAACAAAAGCAGATTTCGTTTGTGTCTCGCCTTGTCTACCTGACACCAGCAAAGTGGTTGAAACCGCACAAAGATTTTAACCCCTTCTGGCATCGTGGGCACCAAAATATCCCAAGTGCTTTAATGGATATTTCTAATGGCTCCTTTATCTAAAAACTTCTAGGGAAGACACAGTACCTCGATTATTAATTTGTAATATTGAATAACAATAGTAATGATAATTGGCATCTATTTACATATTTCTCATCAGAAACTAGTATTATGGAAGAAAAACATTGTTTTCTTTTGTGTACATTCTACTAAATGCTTGTGTTTATTACATTTAATACATTGAACACTTTGTAATATTATTTGATTTACAAACCATAAGCTTATTAAGAATAAAATTGTGACATTAGGGCCAGTGGTATGTTGCTGTCAATTTCTAAAATCCCCCATAGTGTTGTATAAGATATATAGGCTGGCATTTTCCTTTAAGTCACTAGCACAGCAGAATTAAAATTGATTAAGCCCCTGCCTCTTGGGCTTATCTGTATTAAAAGGCAGAGAGAGTCCTTCAGATTTCATGGAAATACAAATAGTAGAAAGTCTAGAGCTTCAGGTGTGCTTTCGATAATCAGCTAAAATTGAGCTGATCTATGCACATTGTTGCCTAATTCATCCCATGACAGATGCCAGACTTAGCAAGATGGCTGCTTGGCTTTAGGTTTACCATCTGTTGGGAAGCGAATTGGTCTGGCTGCTTTTAATCAATGAACCAAGAATTCTAGAATTTTCTGGAACTCTCAGGGTTCAGAGTCATCCTATCTGGCTGCATGCTGACATATCTAGGCAAGGGGTATTACCGAGTTCCCGTCCTGTTCTTCTCCCTCTTCAGAGGCTGGCACACAAAGGCACATGAAAGCAAGCTCAGCTTCTCATCTGATTCAAGTTCCAGGAGAAAAAGTGAAATACGAAATAAATGCAAGATACAATGAATGTATTAAGAGTTGTCAAGGAAGATAAAACTGCACATGTGGACAGAGAGTGACAACAGTTAGTGGAGTGAACCTCTATGGTAATGTGGTCGTGAAGGTCTCTGAGAAGGAGACTGTGAGCAAGGACCAGACAGAGGGAGATAGTGCCACTCCTTTTGGAACAGAAGAATGTTCCAAGCAGGGCACAGAAAATGTGTCATAGAACATAAAGAGATTTTGCTTGATGTGTTTAAGCAATAGCAAAAGAGTCAGAGAAGCTGGAATGAATGGAGGGATGAGAAGAAACCTGAGATAAAATCAAGCAGAAGCCAGGAACTACGATCAAAGAGGCTGAGAGGGAAGGATTTTGAGGTTGTGTCTAAGCATGGTAGGAAGCCATCAAAGGAAGGATTTGGGCAGATGAATCAGAAGGTGTGCTGTGTGCCTTTCAAAGAGTCTTGGCAGATAGAGAAGTCTAGATTGAAGGTGGG
>NW_004524684.1:2884392-2885490 GCF_000260255.1 Octodon degus | reverse complement strand
ATGGATTCACAGCTGAATTCTACAAGAAATTTACAGAAGATGTAGTCCCTATACTCCTCAAACTCTTCAATGAAATTGAAAAAGAAGCAATCCTCCCAAAATCATTGCTAGAGGTAAGTATTATACTGATGCCAAAACCAGGGAAATACACAACTAAGAAAGAGAACAACAGGCCAATCTCTATCATAAACATAGGTGCAGAAATCCTCAATAAAGTCGTAGCAAATAGAATACAGCAAATCATCAAGAAGATCATACACCATGACCAAGTTGGATTAATCCCAGGGATGCAAGGATGGTTCAATATTTGAAAATCTATAATTGTAATACACTATATCAATAGAGCGAAAACTAAAAACCACATGATCATCTCCATTGATGCAAAAAAGGCTTTTGACAAAGTCCAACACTCATTCATGTTAAAGGTCCTACAGAAAATTGGAATAGATGGCCTCTACTTCAATCTGGTAAAAGCCATTTATCAAAACCCAATGGTTAACATAATTCTAAATGGGGAAAAATAAATCTTTTACTCTTAGATCTGGTACAAGACAAGGATGTCCTCTATCACCTCTCCTATTCAATATAGTTCTGGAATCATTAGCAACAGCCATTAGACAAGAGAAAGAAATAAAAGGAATAAGAATAGGCAAAGAAGAAGTTAAATTATCATTATTTGCAGATGACACGATACTTTACTTGGAAGACCCAAAAAACTCCACCAAGAAGCTACTAGAATACAGAAATTCAGTAGAACAGCAGGATACAAAGTCAGTACCCAAAAGTCAATAGTATTCCTCTACATGGATAACAAGCGCACTGAGAATGAAATTATAGAAACAATACCTTTTACAATAGCACCGAGGAAAATGAAACACCTTGGAATTAATCTAACTAAAGAAGTCAAAGATCTTTTCAAAGAAAATTACACTACTCTAAAAAAGAGATCGTACAGGATTTCAGAAAATGGAAAAACATTCCATGCTCCTGGATAGGAAAAACCAACATTGTGAACATGGCCATACTCCCAAAATTGCTGTACAGATTTAATGTAATCCCCATCAAACTATCACTAACATATCTCCCAGACTTAGAGAA
>NW_004524684.1:2872953-2882882 GCF_000260255.1 Octodon degus | reverse complement strand
GTCAGAGAAGCTGGAATGAATGGAGGGATGAGAAGAAACCTGAGATAAAATCAAGCAGAAGCCAGGAACTACGATCAAAGAGGCTGAGAGGGAAGGATTTTGAGGTTGTGTCTAAGCATGGTAGGAAGCCATCAAAGGAAGGATTTGGGCAGATGAATCAGAAGGTGTGCTGTGTGCCTTTCAAAGAGTCTTGGCAGATAGAGAAGTCTAGATTGAAGGTGGGCCAAGGTAGTGGTAGGAAAGCAAGACAGAAGAGCCTTGCATGGTCCATTTGGTCATAGCTGTGGTCCCAAATTGTGTGGTGGTAGCAAAACTTGGTGCAGATAATGATGAATGAAGTCACGCAGTTGAGCTTTAACAAAATTGTGTATAGCAAATCACACAGAAGCAATGTAACTTGTTTTAAGTAAGCTGAGAACAAATTTTGGTCTCCCACACTTGAGGAGATAGATCTCAGAATCCACATACTTTTAAGAGGCCTTCTTTAGTACAATAAAAGTATCAATGGCTTTATCCTCATTGAGAGCGTAAATGAATACAGCAAAGCAATGTCTGACTTCGGGACACATTTAGCAAAGGAATAATTTAATGGACACACTTTCTCCTGTAAGGCTCAACGCCGTTGCCCATCCATAATTGCTTAAAACACCTTGTACACTGAAGCACTTGTCATGGCTCTCAGCACGTACTACAGGATGAAATTATCCAAGGAGCTTGTCTGAAATACTGATGCCCGCCTCCTGGTCTTCTTATTTATTTATTTATTTATTTAAGAATACAAAATGGCAATAGAAAAAAGAGCATTAGAGATGATAGAAAATTTCACTTAACAAAATAATAGGAATTCAGCAATGGTTACTGTATCGCGTGATGTTATCTTCAAATTAGTTGTTTAGGTTACCAGATATAAACATGCAATATTGGTTTAAAGAAGAAAATGAACAAAAACAACAAAAAGTTATAAGAAATTCAAAGGAAATAAAACAAGAAAAAAATTAAGGATTAAATGCTCCTTTCAATAGACCAGCAGAAATCAACAGTACAATTATCTAAACTATTCAGTGTGTATACCTAAATACATCTTTTTCCCTTCTTTCTTTTGTCCTTTTCCTCATCCTAGGTTTTCCTTCCCATTTAACAAATTCTGTCACTTTCACAGTACCTTTCTAATTTTATTTACTCTTCCAGGTTCTCACACCAATGAGATAATGTTTGCATATATGTGTCTGATTTATTTCTCTTACCAATATAGTCTCTTTTTGCATCCATTTATCTACAAAAGCCTTAAATTTATCTTTTTAAAAGGGAAATAACACTCCATTGTGTGAAAATACGTTTTTATCCCTCCTTCAGTTGATGGGCATTTGGGTTGTTTCCAAGATTTAGCTAAGACAAAGTACACTGCTATAAACATGGGTGCACATACATCTCTGTGGTATGATGATTTCAGTTGTTTTGGAAAAATGCCTAAGTCACAGCCTGGTTTTCATGTTCAGTCAGCAGTATCTGGAGCCTGTGTGTTATGCACATTACATCATTTAAAATACCTAATCGCTTTATTGACCACTGGCCATTTAGCAGATCAGGAAACTAAGACTTATAAGTTCTAAATTCTTGGCAGACAACCAAAGTACGATGTTAATAGGGACAGATTTTTTTAAATGCCTGTTTATTTTCCTTCCATCATTTTAAGGTTGGGTTTCTGACTCTGTCTGGGGACAATTGCTTGGACAATATTCAAAGAACAGGAGGAAAAGAGATGTCTTTAATCATTTTAAGTACACATAATCAACCCCAAACAGTTTCACTTGCTCTTCATTTTCCTCCTGCATCATCGCAGCTATTAAGCTGCAATCCTGTGACATTTCCTTTTCCATTAAGTATTTCCATTTAGCCACAGTTTTACCTACATGATAGTAGTGAATGTGTCATATAAATGCCCTGGTGATGTGTCTTGTCTCTTGTTTTAGATATGAAACTTCCCATTACATAAGTCATTGTTAGGGATAAGCGACACTTTCAGTGACAGAGGTTGGCTAGAGAAGCCACGCTGCCACAAGAAAAAGGCCTAAGGAATAGTTTCTGGCATTTACCTTGGTGTAAATACTCTTGTTTTGTCCAAATTCCAGCTGCAGTGCAAGTTGAAGTCAATGAGTATACATCCTTGAAGTGGTGTAGAATAGTAACATGTTGTGCAGCATTTGCATCATCCCAAATGCATGGATATCATCAAGAGTATAAGTAGTAGTAAAATGCAATGAAAATCAGTAGAAAATGATGAACAATAACCCTATTTTCATTATAATAATTTGTTTCATTATAAGTTTATATGTTTTAATTTTAATAATGGCTGTATTTACCACTAACACTCAAAGTTTCTCAAACGTTAATCATTGCAATTAAAGCTACTTTAAGCTGTCCTCAGCACACCACTTCCTCTGCTGCTGTTTGACCCCTGAGGGTCCAGAAAGGATGAGAATGTTGCAGGATTGGTGGCAGTTGCCCTGGGTAGGAAGGTTCAAGCACAGCAACCTTAGACTCCACAGGCCTTCTGCAACAGATGAGTTTCTGCCCCTCCAAGTTGAGAAGCAAAGCAGATTTCTACTGAAAGCAGTTAGAAAGGAGAATATTCCCCATCTTTTTTTTCTTTCTTTCTTTTTTTTTTTTTTTTTTTTTTTTGAACTGGGGATTGAACTCAGGGCCTTGTGCTTACCAGGGAAGTCCTTGTTCCACTGAGCCATCTCCCTGTCTAGATTTCAATAAATATGTTTAAGTCAAATCTACAGCACTGCCACCCAAATGCATGTGCTTATTTCTGCATTGTGAATGTGCTGGAGTCATATTGTGGTATAAATAAAGTGTGGCCAATTGATTTGGAAACTCAGTTGTCATTTATAAACTGTATCTCTTTCTGAACAGAAATGCTGGTTGCTTCTCACTTAAAAGTAGATATTTGCCAGAAAACTACCTAGGAAGTTGACAGCCTTTGTTAATTATTATTGGTTTTTGCATGTGTCATCACATTCATGGGCATGCCATGAAATACATGATATGTATCACGATTCTAGAAAATAGAACCTGTCATAGCAAAGTGAAGACCATTATATTCTAATTGGTAAAAGCCAAGCCATAGATTGGCCCAAAAGCACTGCTCTGTCATTTATGATATAAAACACAACATTTGTATTTTATTTTTAATTTAGAAGATGTATTTCTTAAATCACTTTGCATAGAGCCAAGACAGAAGATTTTTATAATTTAATATGGTATACATGTACTTAGAGTACTTTATCTGTGTAGTGTTGACGCTCTTGGGTAAATTGCAATGTTCAGGCCACAAAGCAAAAGCTGCAAAGCCCAGGTAGGACAAGAAGTTGGGTACCTAAAGATAGTTCCAAGTACACCAGGTTCTAGAGATCTTTTTATATAAAACACTGAATAGATTCTGAAACATAATAGAGGTGGATGTATTCATAGAACATCAGGAAATAAATGATGTCCTTCCTAAGTCTATTTGCTGGATGACAATGAGATTCCAAATTAACTTGATCTGTCATATGGATTGACAAGTAATTTTATTCTAACCTCATTTTGAGTAGTTAGTTCTTATTGAAGTCTAACAACTAAGTTGAAAAAGAATCATTCTTTTTTTCGGTAATGTATAGGCACATTTTAATGCCTAAGTATAATTGAAAAAATCTTTTAGATGCCAAATACATATCATTTTTCATATAAACATGTAATTCATTATGTCTCAGAATTTTAGAGGGGGTTATGAAGTTGCCTGAAATGAGTTAAATAATCCATGTAAATGAACACCCCTTTCAACAGAGCTATTAACCTCTTAACTCGTTAACATAGAACTCTCCATTTTACCATCTCTGCTAATGAAATCAAGTGAGCCAGTGTGGCTGTGAATGGGAAGAGCTTCAGTGCAAATAGTGCTTCTCAGTGGACAGCAGACCCTGGGAGCCTTTGCTTCCGTCTTTAATCCGTCTGCATGCACGTCCTAGGACTGAAAGCCATTGATTGCTTGGGGACCTGTGAGCCTTGGGCGTAATTCACACCACTGCTGTCTTTGCATAGAATAAAACAATGTCTCCTGTTTCAAGCTTTTATATAAATATATTGTGATATTTTGAGTTACTTATCATTATAATCTTGAAGAGAAGTTTGGGCATAAAGAAAAACAATTTCTTGGAAAGGCCAAATGCAATTCAGGATGTTTTCTGTTTACTTAAAATCTGTCTCTTTCAGAGTTCTGGAGATTTTGTTCTTCCAGCTGAACATGATCCAGTGGTGTTGTAAGTGGTGGAAGGTGTCTTAATTACAGAGTAATATGAAGAAAAGTTCAGTGTGTGACCTTTACCTAGAACACTTTCTTTCTGTTAACTCTCATTTGGACATCTGAGTTCAGAATATTTCCCAAACATGCCATGGAATTTGCTTGCACTTTGTGTTTTTCCTTAGTTTGTATGTTGATGAGCCTGTTGTCTTTCATAAATCTGTTCTTTAATCTTGACTTTAAACTAGTTTCTTGGAGATTTTGTGGAAATTTGCATTTGCACCGTGACTTCTGAGAGAAAGGGATTCCTCAGGAGTTGTGTTACAATCAATCATCCTTATGAATTTTGACATCAGTTTTATAAATAAAAGGGCTGTTGTATAGGAACAAAGGACTTATTATCTCCCTTTTAACCCTAAACCCAATTTATTTTCATGTCTTAGGTGTCAAATCTATAAAAACTCATCTGGTGACTCTTTATTGTTTTCTTTCAATTTGATTAGCAATTTGAAACCTGGGAGCACATTTTGGTGATGGTTTCATCTTCAAGTTCTCATTTATTGGTCTTCTAGCCTTCCAAAATTGCTCAGCCTCCTTCAGCCTCCATTATCTATAAAATGAGAGTGAAAATTTCCTGTGAACAATGATCTGGATATTTGAAAGTGTTCTACAAATGTTCGTTACACTTGCTTTAACAAATCCTCTCGTGGGGATGAAGGAGAGAGAAAGGGAGGTGAGGGCCTGTGCACCTCATAGAGCACCCCTTGATCTGCCGGTTGGCCCTACTCATGGGTAACAGCCAAGACCATGCCCACATGATGAGACAGCCCTTCCCAGAGCCCGTTTCCTTTGGCAAGTGAATTAAAGATATGTAACCAGGAATATTGATCTATGCCAATGGACTTGGACTGTAGCATAAGCAGCAGCATCACAAGAACTTAATGAAATACTAATTGCTGAGCTTCACTCATGTAATTACTGATTTATTACATCAGAACAAGCTTGGACATTCATATGGTGAGAAAATTCAACATTGAGCTTGAAGCTGGTGGATCAGGAAACACATGTTGCCACTATTTACCTACGTTATAAATGAGAAGAATGGTCATTGCATTTAGTCATTTGGTTAGAGTAGCTACTACTGATTATCCTCATTTAGGATGGATAATAGATGGTGATTATTGCTCGGGTCATTAAGATACAAAGGGCATCATGTAATTTACCACTAGAAACATAGAACTGAGGGTCCAAAGGAATTTAGGGCTCATCTGTATCATTTTTAAGACAAGAAAATGTAGCCATGAAGAGACAAGTGATAAATAATTGGTAAAAATATAACTATAAAAATTATACTTATAACACCTTATAAATATAAGGCTAGGTCACCTGCTCAGTGCTCCTCTACCATCATTGTACCCTAATCTAGACAGTATCTTCCTGTCACCAGTGCAGGTAAAGAAAGAGAGAAAAATAGGATCAGGTGAGGTTGATGTCACCCTTGCTGGCCTCTTCATGGGACGGGAACTCAGCGTCTTGGGGATTTCTCCAAGTGAGTTGTGATTCAGTCATATATTGCTCTAAGAAAGTAAGATGTTTCTTATATCCATAGATATTTCTTTCTCATTATGCAGTTCTTAAAGACTCATTACAGTTGTCACGAATCAATTAATTTCTCATTCTTCTAGCCCAGGTTAATGGAGATAATGAATACAAAGTCCACTTACCCTTTTTTTTTTCTGGATTTCCACTTGCCGGTAGTTAAAATCTTTGTTTCCCTAACTGGAGCTTCACTTGCCTAATTGCTTAGCTTCACTTGTTTCTCATTAATATGTAAATCAACTTGTTCACATTCGAAGGTGGAGGCAAATGCATCTTCAGGGACAGGCAGAGGTGTGACTGGGAATTGCTTTGGGCAGTTTGTTGATGCAAATACGCAGACTGCTGCTCCTTTCCATCCCTGTCACAGGCGAGGCTGCCTTCTGAGATTGCAGGTAATTGTGTTTTCACTGTCCTACACAAGGAGATTGGTTTGTTACCCTTAAAAAGAATCAATCAACTGAAGTCAAGCCCTTTGACCCAGGATCAGCAGGCAGTCTGTCCTTGAGCCCCAATGCCAAAGAACTGAAATGTTTTCTGGTGAAGATTTCCTGTGCCAGGCTTGGGACTCAGTCCCCTTCCTAGAGTCAGTAGTGATTTATACCCAGCAGATGGTAAAGAGTGCTGATTTAATTGTTTTACTCCACAATCAAGCAAGGCAATGTATCTGGTTGCAAAACTGTATTGTGGTAAATTAAAATTTTAAGATTTGTGCATATTTGTGTACATAGAAACCTGTGAATGCATTGTGTACACAGTACATGCTCATGTTCACACACACACACACACACACACACACACACACATATGCGTGCACTCCAGTCTCTTTTCTCACACTCCTTGCAACAGAGATGCTCATGCTGCTGCTTTTCCCACCTGGTACTGGCTCAAACCTTGGCCCACACTTAAGTTCCTGAGGTAGGTGGCTTGAGGCCTTGTCATTTATAGCCAGCCATAGTGTAGTGAGAAGCCTTTGAGCCTGAGGAAAGACCCTTGCTATTAGCCCTGCCCTCCCTTATCCACAGGGCCAATCCCTTTGAGGGAGGAGTCTCCTGAGATTGTAGGTTCTCTGTTGAGTTTCTCATTTTAAATACATTTTCTAGGGCTGCAGAGATAGCTCAGTGGTCTAGGTGCTGCCTAGGCAAGCACAAGGACCAAGGTTCCATCCCTGGTACCACATGCTATGCTGGCCCTACTCCAGGTGCACTGCCATGTGTGGTGGTGCATGCCTATCATCCCACTGCTGGAAGGCTGAAGCATGAGGGTCCTGCACCAGATACACAAAATTAAATAAATAAATACATTTTCTTCACCCCAAATTCTGAGCTCATGGTAAAATGTAACTGCAGAACAACTTTTAGACCTGTAATGATGCCATTATTTAAAAATGCACAGCAGCACTGTGATAGAAGCAGAGTCTATTCATTTCACTTCTTTTTACCTGTAATTAAAAACTTGGATACGAAGGCATGAAATGATGTCAGACGGTGTGGGAGCGAAAAGCCAGTCCACATGCACGAGTGGTAGATGCTCCGTGTTGTTACTGTCTTAATGGAACCACTGCTATCGTTTTCAAAAAATGTGATTCTCCTTCCACATGCAGAAAACTGAGATAAGGACTGAGAACATATCAAGGGTAGAAGGTCAGCTGTGACATCTCAGATGTCAAAGGATTTATAGTTTAGTGAACTCAGGATAGAATTTATCAGGAACAGTGCAAAAGCAACAAACAAAAACAAAACAAAAACTCTGCTTTCAGAAATTATTTAAGGGGCCGGGGAGATGGCTCAGTGGAATAAGCGCTTCCCTGGCAAGTGCAAGGGCCTGAGTTCAATCCCTGGTTCAGCAAAAAAAAAAAAAAAAAAAAAAAACACAAATTATTTAAAAATTTAAGGGCCAGCCAAACGGCTCAGTGGATTAAAGTGCCGACAAGAAGGCACAGAGGCCAGGGGTTCTATCCTCGGGCTTGCCATGCCAGTCCCACACCCAGGGCACACTGAGACTGCAATTGAGATGGGGTGTGGTGACACATGGCTGTACTCACAGCACTTGGGAAGCTGTAAACAGGTGGATCAATACGAGTCTGATCTAGTAGTGAGACCGTGAACACCCTGTAGACCCTTCCCTAAAATCCAAAGGAAAAAACATTAGCACAGTAAATGCATGTGAAACCAAGCATGAGCACAATGGAACATTTCTTTCTTTCTTTTTTTTTTCCATAATTTTATTGAGAGACAAATAGCAACAAGACAGTTTCAAATCAAATTGGAAAGACAGTTCCAATAATTAACACATTGCATACTCTCTTCCTAGTGGTTATTTGCTGTACAAGATGCAGACATGATATCCTGTTTATAAACACTATTACAACAAATCCCTCTATTCATTAAGAGAATGCAACTATATATCTGTCGTAACCACCCTGAATACACAGATACAAAATGGACATTCATTTGTATATCCCCTTTTTTATTTAGTTCCGTCATTTGAATATTATAGGTGTGTTAACTCAGCAAACTATTCTAAAAGAGTCCACTAGTCCATAATAGTATTTGGTGTTCCTCTTGAATGGCAGTGTCAGAAATTGTTGACCTGAGTCCCCTACAGCTCAACATAACAGCATGGCTTTACTTCTTATACTTCGATTTTATACTTTTCTGCTGGATAGTTAACACCAAGATAAAGCAAGACTTATGTAACTAGAATTGTAGTTTTTGGATCTGATAAGGTCAGTCAAATCCTCTCAGGATTTATACTGCGATCCTGTACCTCAGATTGTAGAACCTTTGTCAGTGTCAGCCATGTGGATGAGTCATGGCCATTGCTTGGCCAATGTGCTCTCTGTGAAAGCCTGAGATAATGTTTTCTCCATGTGACTCTCCTTAGGCACACTCTACATCATCGATGATCACTTTCCTCTTTGGGCCCATAATCTCCTTGATCAGAAAATTTGGGACATAACTGAGTTCCATGATGTTACAGTACAAGTTTTCATGTGTCCTGAGTCATAATTGACCTTGGAAGGCTAGGGCCAAAAGGTTGGCTTTCCTTGTGGTACTCCTTTTTCTCTAATTTTGGTCTGCGAACTTAGGTTGTTAACCATCCAGAAGAGAAGCTTATTGTTATTACCATACAACCAAGGCTGTTAAGCTTAACCATTATCTGTATGACTATCAAACATCTTAGGCATAACATGGAACAGGTATTTTTCATCAAGTATTCATATACTGAACTTTAAGTCCCTACAGAATATGATGAAAAAACATTTAAAAAATTAAAATATATTTGAAAAATAGGCATAAAGAATTATATAATTTTTATGTTTACACATAAGGCCAGAAATCTAACCATATACAACCTTGTAGCAGGACAGTCCTGCAACATTGCTTTTCCTGTCTCCTGTCTTCATTCACCACCCACTTCTTTTTGAACAATCATCCACCCACAAGACAGCATGGCAGCAACTGGTGTGTCATGACAAGCAGCCCATATTCAGAAGACCAGAATGACAGGTACTCCAAGCATGAACCTATTATTACAAATTGCCATCTTCAGTACAGTTGCTTAGTTCACAGGTGTCAGTATACATAGTCAGGGTGAGAATCATTCTAATTAACTGCTAAGTTCAAAAATCTTCTGAAGATTCTCAGGAACATTGCCTTACCCATCTTCTACATATAACTGAATGGCTTGCCCCTGTCATGTTTCCTAGCTCTTCTCCTTGCTCCCTTTTCATGGTCCAGTCCTCAACTTCTTGCTTTCCTTTTAGTTGTATTATACCTTTCTATTTGTATTTCTTCTTTTGACTTCTTATACTAGGGAAACTATACCATATTTACACATTTGTGTGTATATCTTCAAGTGGCATCCACTTCAATATAAAGGCTTTGAGTTTATCATTCTTTATAGCTGAGGACTACTCCATTGTATAAAAATACCACATTTTTTTCATCCATTCCTCAGGTGATGGGCATCTTGGTTGTTTCCAAGATTTGGCTATCACAAATTGTGCTGCTATAAACCTAGGCACACATATATCACTATGATA
>NW_004524684.1:2846861-2872635 GCF_000260255.1 Octodon degus | reverse complement strand
GTGTGTTCATCTCAGATGCCCATTTCTGGACTGGGTCTTTAAATTTTGGGGCCCTAGTGTTTTTTAGTTCTTTATAAATTCCAGAGAGCAGACTTTTGTCTAAGTACTTATTTGTCATGATATTTTCCAAATTTGTGGGTGGTCTTTTTACTTTGTTGGTAATTTCTTTTGATTGGAAAAAAACAACTCCATAAAAGCGGATCCTAGTTAATTCTTTCAGATGTTTCCCATGAGATTTGGATTTTGTTCATGAACTCTTTGCCTACCCCTATGTCTTTTAGAGTTCCTCCTACTTTCTTTTCCAGAAGATTTAGTGTTTCTGTTTTAATGTTTAGATCTTTAGTCCATTTTGACTTTAGCTTAGTGCATGGTGATATACCTGGGTCAAGTTTTAGTTTTTGGCATGTAGAGAGCCAGTTTTTCCAGCGCCGTTTGTTAGAGAGGCTATCTTTCTTCCAGTGAGCATGTTTGATGCCTTTGTCAAAGATAAGGTGGCCGAGTGTGTTCATAGGAGCTTCAGCATCTTCTAATCTATTCCATTGATCCTCGGGTCTATTTCATTGCTAGTACCATGCTGATTTTATCACAGTAGCCTTGTAGTATAATTTCAAGTCAGGAATTGTAATGCCTCCTGACTTGTCTTTATTGCCCAGGATTGCCTTTGCTGTTCTAGGTCTTTTCTGGTTCCAAATAAATTTTAGGAACGATTTCTCTATCTCTGGGAGTTATGTTGGTGGTAGTTTGATGGAGATTGCATTAAATTTGTACAGCAATTTTGGGAGTATGGCCATCTTCACAATGTTGGTTTTTCCTATCCAGGAGCATGGAATATCTTTCCATTTTCTGAAATCTTCTATGATCTCTTTTTTCAGAGTAGTGTAATTTTCCTTGAAAAGATCTTTGACTCCTTTAGTTAGATTAATTCCAAGGTATTTCATTTTCCTCAGTGATATTGTAAAAGGTATTGTTTCTATAATTTCCCTCTCAGTATGTTTGTTATCTGTGTAGAGAAATGCTATTGACTTTGGGTATGGTCTTTATAACCTGCTATGCTACTGAATTTCTGTATTAATTCTAAAAGCTTCTTGATGAAGTTTTTTGGGTCTTCCAAGTAAAGTATCATATCATCTTCAAATAGTGATAATTTAACTTCTTCTTTGCCTATTCTTATTCCTTTTATTTATTTCTCTTGTCTAATGGATGTAGCTAATGATTCCAGAACTATATTGAATAGGAGGGGTGATAGAGCACATCCTTGTCTTGTACCAGGTCTAAGAGTAAAAGATTTCTTTTTTTTCCCCATTGGGAATTATGTTAGTCATTGTATTTTCATAAATGGCTTTTACCAGATTGAAGTAGAGGCCATCTATTCCAATTTTCTGTAGGATTTTGAACATGAATGAGTGTTGAACTTTGTCAAAGGCCTTTTCTGCATCAATGGAGATGATCATGTGGTTTTTAGGTTTTGCTCTATTGATATAGTGTATTACGTTTATACATATTCGAATATTGAACCATCCTTGCATCCCTGGGATGAATCCAATCTAATTATGGTGTATGATCTTCTTGATGATTTGCTGTATTCTATTTGCTAGTATTTTATTGAGGATTTTGACATCTATGTTCTTGAGGGAGATTGGTCTGTAAGTCTCATTTTAGTTGCATCTTTCCCTGGTTTTGTAATCAGTATAATACTTACCTCCAGCAATGATTTTGGGAGGATTGCTTCCTTTTCAATTTCATGGAAGAGTTTGAGGAGTGTAGGGAGTACATCTGTAAATTTCTTGTAGAATTTAGCTGTGAATCCATGTGGGCCTGGAATTTTCTTTGTCAGAAGGTTTTTTATTACATCTTGTATTACATTGGCTGTAATTGGGCTATTGAGAGTGGTTATATCTTGTTGATTCAGTTGTGGTAATTTGTACCTTTCTAGAAATCTGTCCATTTCTCTGTGTCTTCTATTCTGTGAGAGTAAAGATTCTCAAAGTAGCTATTGATAATCTTCTGAATTTCCACTGGGTCTGTGGTAATTATACCCTTTTCATTCCTTATTGCTTGTATTTGAATTTTTTCTTTCCTCTTTTTTTTTATGAGGTTAGCTAGGGGCTTATCGATTTTATTTAATCTTTCAAAGAACCAGCTTTTTGTTTTGTTTATTCTTTGAATCGTTTTCTTTGTCTCGATTGAATTAATTTCTGCTCTAATCTTTATGATTTCTTCCTGTGTTTGGGCTCTGGGTTTGATTTGCTTTTCCTTTTCTCATTGTTGAAAGTGCAGCATTAGGGTGTTTACTTGTTTGGGTTCTATTTTCCTCATGTGTGAGTTCACAGCTATGAATTTCCCTCTGAGATCTGCTTTCATTGTATCCCATAAATTCCGATAAGTTGTGCTTGAATTTTCATTGAATTGTAGATATTGTTGAATTTCTTGTTTAATTTCATCTGTGACCCATTGATTGCTGAGTAAGGTTTTGTTTAATTTCCTTGTATTTAGGGTATTTTTTCTCGTTTCTTTTGTCATTTATTTCCAGTTTCATTGCACTCTGGTCATAGAATATGCATGGGATTATTTCCGTTTTCTTGCATATACTTAGCATGACCTATGGACCAGTATGTGGTCTCTTTTAGAAAATGACCCATGTGCACCTGAGAAAAATGTGCATTCAGCTGTTTTTGGGTGAAACCCTCTGTGTATATGTCCACCAAGTGCATTTGTTTCAAACTCTGTTTCAGTTCTGTTATTTCTTTGCTAATTTTTTTTTCTGGTTGACCTATGTTTTTGGGATAAGGGGGTGTTAAGCTCTTCCGTTAAGATTGTGGTATTGGATATCAGATTTTCCTGGTCCATTAAGATTTGCTTTAAATAGGTAGGTGCTCTCGTGTTTGGTGTATACGTATTTATGAGTGTTACCTCTTTCTCTTGATTTTCTCCCCTAACCAGTATATAGTGGCCTTCTTTATTTTACTTGATGATTGTTGATTTGAAATTGAGACTCTTTGAGAATAAGATTGCTACCCCCGCTTTTTTCTGAGGTGCTGGGGCATGTAGTGTTTCGTTCCATCCTTTGACTTTCAGCCTATGAATGTCTTTATGAGTTAAATGTGTTTCTTTCATACAGCATGTTGTTGGATTTTGTTTCCTAATCCACTGTGCCAGTCTATTTCTCTTAATTGGCCAATTGAGTCCATTTACATTGATGGTCAGAATTGAGATGTATTGACTTATGGTTGCCATGTTATTACCTGTTGTCGTTTACTCCTTTTTCTCCTGTGTTTAATTGCTTACCCTATTTAGTTTGTTGCCTCTGACCTCATTCATGGAGTTCTGATCATTTTGGTCCCTCTCTAGAACATCTTTCAGTAGCCTGTGTAGGGTTGGCTTTGTCTTCATGAAATTCTTTAGCTGTTCTTTGTCATGGAAGTATTTCACTTCTCCATCAAACTTGAAAGAGAGTTTTGCCGGGTAGAGTATTCTGGGCTGGAATTTGTTTTCATAGAGGACTTGAAGTATTCTGCCCCGTGCTCTTCTTGCCTTCATGGTTTGTGAAGAGAAGTCGCTCATAATTCTGATGGGTTTTCCTTTAAATGTGATCGCTTTTTTTTCTCTAATAGCTTTCAGTATATTATTCTTGAGCTGAATTTCTGGGATCTTGACTATTATATGTATCAGTGTGTTTTTCATTGTGTTTAGGTTACTTGGCATTCTGTATGCTTTGGTTATCTGAATGTCAGATTGTTTCCTCCTTTTGGGAAGTTTTCTGGTATTACTTCTGCCCATATTTTTAATGTCATTTGTATTAACTCTTTCTTTCTCATTGATACCTATTAGTCTCACGTTGTTCATCTTTGCATCGTCTTGCTAGTGATGAATTATCTTTTCCTGCATCCTAGTTGTTTTCAAGAGATCTTTTTTTTTTTTTTTTTTTTTTTTTTTTTTTTTACTTTTTTACTAGCTGCACCAGCATCTTCAAGATCTGAACCTATGTCTTCACTTTCACTTAAACGGTTTTTCAAGCTTGTGACTGAGATTTTAAGTTCCTCTATATCTCTTTTACTCTGCTTCATGCGATCTATTTCTTTGCTGTATTGCGCATTCAAGAAAGCTGTCATTTTTCTAATCTCCTTTATTTTTTTATCAATGTCTTCTTTAGAAGCAGTTATTAATTCTTTTAGTGCACTGTTTTCTTCAGATTGGGTTTCCTCCCTATGTTTCTGTAGTTGGTTCTTCAGATGCTATAAGTTCAAAGAATTCTTTTTTTATTTCATAAAAGAATTCGTCTCTGGGTTCCTCTATATCTTTCTGCTGTTGCTTGTTTAGTATCAACACTACTAATTCATACATTTCAGCTGAGCTAGTGTCCTCTGCACTTGTTCTGGGTGGGCACTGTGTTTCCTCCATATTTTTCTGCGTTTGATTATTTACTGCAGATGTTATTACTTCAGGGATTTCTTTTTTCATTTCCCATCTGAGTTCCTCTATACCTTTCTGCAGTTGTTTCTTTATTTCAGAAGGTGTTGATTCATTGATTTCAGCTGTGTGATTCCCAACTTGTTCTGTGCTAGTGTCCTCTGCACTCGTTATGGGTGAGTGTGGGGTCTGAGATTGCATTTTGCTCCTTTTCTTTGTCATTTTGTGTAGCACTGTCTTCTGACCTTTGTTGTAGAGCTTTGGTGCAGTTATAACCTTAGCACCTACTGAAATTCAGGTGTAGATCTACAAAGTTTAGAGTTATCCTGCTTTGCCTGGCTTGGGTCTGCCTGCTGTGCTCAGCTCCTTCCTGTTGCTGCCCTTGTGAGTGATCCTGTTGTGCCCCTCTGGCAAGATGTTCTGCTCCTGGACTAGCTGGGTGGTTTGTGCCCTACTCTCTCTGCAGGGATTGCAGCTGCAGGGTTTCACCTCAGGCCAGTAGTCCAGACCTGAGCTGAGTCTGGTGGGGACAAGATGGAGGAGGAAGGAGAGGAAGCTCTCCCACACACTCACTGGCATTGGGCTAGGGCTGCATCTGGGTGTTCCCAGAATGCGGCAGACATTCTCACTCGGTGGGCGGTGTATGTTGGGGTGCTGTGGAGTGGTGCATGTGGTCCCAAGGGGGTGGAAGAGGGTCTCACCCATGCTGTACCTGGGCTTGGACTGGCAGGTCCCTCTGGCACAGGGTAGCAGGAAGCTCTCCCACATTCTCCCTGGGTTTGGGCTAGGACTCGACCGGAGCATTTCTTCATGGTGCACATAACTTGCAGTCCCATTATCTTATTTAATCGTTGCAGTAGATTTTCCAGGTGCCTGTTAGCCACAGCTGATGGAGAAGTAAAGTCATGCTTAAGGCATTGGAAGGGCGGGCCACCACAGACCACGGGACTGATCTTTCAATCAGACCCCAGTCAAGCCTTTGCTTAGAGGATGGGAGACATGAATGTAAGAATGCAGCTCAGTGTGCCAGGCCGAAAATGCCAACCCTTAGAGCTGAATATGCAGGAAAGATTCTAATCAATGCTGGGGTTTTAGGCAAGCTAGCTTGCAAAAGATACGATGCAGTAAACTTTCTAAAAGATGCAACTATTGTGCTGAAAATAATCATTCAATAAATGAGTCAATTTTAGGGAGGGAAGCAATTGCTGACTTTTTTATTTGACAGTCACCAGTAAATATAAATATAAAGTGTTCTTTTTACTATTATTATTTTCTTTCTTTGGGTGTTTTGAGACGGGTCTTACACTGATCTAGACTGGCCTTGAGCTCACTTTTTAGCCCAGGCTGACCTCAACCTTGCAGCAGTCCTCCTGCCTCAGTCTCCTGCGTGCTGGGATCACAGACCTGTGCCACTATGCCAGCTGTTGTTGTCATCATAATTATTATTACTACAGGCTTTGGCAGCCCAGCCAACCACGTGGACAGGAAGCCTGGGTAGAGGCAAAGGTGATGAACAGCAGTGTCACAGGCAGCATCCAGCTGGGCCCTCGAAACTCTGAGAGGAGAAACCTCTCCTGTTGCTCCACACCTAGGTCTCTGTCTGCCAGGGTGGAGAGAAAGCAGGACTCATGTCCTCAACATCTGAAAGCCAAGGTCTCCTTCCAAAGTTGGGTTTCTTTGTGGACTTGCCTTGTGAACACTTAGTGGCTACATTTAGAAGAATATTTATCCCACTAATACTGTTCCTGAACGCACTTGTGGCCTAGCAACTGTAGACTGCCACTTAGCAGGCATCTGTTGCCACGCTTGTCAAGCCTCTAACTGATAAGCACTGCATTTGACTGGAATACACACGGGAACACAACACTCACCTTTTCATACTAATTTTGAACAGCAAAGAAGTCAGATCCTATTTCTCTGAATTTAGGGAGCCTCGAAGTCTACCAGTGCCTGCAGAGCGTGTATGCTCAGGTGATGATTGCCTTGCTCCCTAGAAGATTTGGGTAAAATTAAGAGATAAGCCTGCATCATTACGGAGTTGTGGGTAGAGTGGAAGAGGTAACACAGCACCATGATGGAAATAGGACATAGGAGTGGCCTCCAGGGACAAAAACCGACACAGTATGAGCACCAAAATAAAAGAAACATTTGCAATATAATCTAAAGTATGAGATAAACATCCAAAGTCTGATATAAACAGATAACTGAATAAGTTAATAAATAAAAATAGATGAGTGTCTGCAAAAACTAGTGCTAAATGTTGTTGCAAACGCTCCATTGAGAATGGGAAGCATAATTCCGTTTGCCTCCAGCATGGGCAGCGCATAGCACCTTCCTTCTTGAAAGCAGCGTACAGCAAAGGGAAAGACAGGGATGACTGTCCAGTGCAGAGACCTACCAGATGTCATGCAGCCACACGGCGCAGTGAAGGTCATCGGTGACAAACATCCACTAGCAGCCTGCACTCCTGGTGCGTGTCTTTTGAACATCCTCCCCAGAACTCATTCCCCTACTAAAGCATGAGGATGGTCCGTGAAATGTAGCAGTGCTGGGGCTTCTCAGAGCTGCCAGCATCATCAGAAGAAAGGGAAGACTGAGGAACTGGCAGTCGCGAGGAGCCTGAGGAGAAGCGAGACTGAGGATAATTGAAGTCCCAGGGGTAGCATGGAACAGAATAAGGACACGAGGGGAAAGCAGGGTATCTGAGCAAAGCTTGGATTTCAGTTGTACAAATAATCTCTATAATCATATTTGGCCTTCTTTATCACAAATGTTTTTGTAACAGCTCACTGTGAACTAAGATCTAATCTAAGATCACAAGTCACACACATTTGTCTCAAGTTACTTTTAATTTGCAGTAGTTTCTTTTATAAAAGTATCTGACCTGAGAGATCATTTCTTTTTTTTTTGTTGTTGTTGTTGTTGTTTCTGTAGAATGTCCCATTTTCTCAGTTCATCTTACCTTTTTCTTACGGTTTAGGCACTTTAGGATTCTAAGATTACTTAAATTCAACTTGGAAGTTTTTTTTTTTTTTTTTTTTTTTTTTTTTTCAACATGAAGGAAAATGTGGTAGATAACATGTTGGTGGCTTTTCCTCTGGAAGTACAGAAGCAGCAGATCAAACCGTTCTAGAGCTTTGCACCTTGACACATGACACTGATGAGTGTTGGGTGGATGGAGTCTAAAACCTATTGTGACGGCGACCCAGCTACGGTCATCACACCGCAGCTAAGGTATCAGGTGCAGCTACTGCCAGGAAGAGACAGCTGTGGTGTGGTGCTTCTCAGACTGAAGGAAAGATTGATATTGTTAAGCCAAGGGTTAGGCTTCGCGATGGAATTATACTCTAAAAAAGGCCTACCTCACAGAAGCAAGTTTTCCAGAGTAAATTTTAAACAGATTTACTCACTGGATTATTTTCTTTAAGAAGCCTTTGAGGTTGGAAAGAAAATGTAGCTACTTACAATTTTAACAAACAGAAAAATGTAGCACCTTCTCTGAATGCTCTTGATGCTGTACAAGTATTACATGGTGGTGGGTGAAAATGTGGTTAGTATCTATAATTTTTTTTTAAGTATGATTCATCCAAAGTTTTGTGACAAGTTCGAAACTTTCCTCCATCTCTTATCCTAATATATGTACCACAGTTCTGCCCTACTGTGTAGATTTGCATGAGACAATGAAGCATTTTACTTCCTTGACATAACGTGATTTAGAAATGTTACCGTTTTCCTCTCCTCGTCAATGTACCCTTGTTTATGTTCCCCTTATCCCAGTCTTTTTTTACCTGGCAGGCAGGCTATTAGTGAGTTCTTTCAGCTACCATTCTTTCATTGTGCATGGAACAGGTCATTTTTGGTTTTAATTACACTTCCTGTGGTGCAAAATGCTATTTTTAATATTTGCCGCCCGGTATTTCTTGGATTAGAGAAGAGCTGCATTAAGCCATTGCCCGATGCTGTGCCCACACAAGTGTGCTTATGAACAAGTGCCCGACCTACGACCACCTGTCGCGAGATTGGTGAGTAGCACTCTACCTGTGATCCAGGCAAGGCTAGGAAGTGTCTTCAGTACAGATATTGTCTCTCAAAAATCAATAATTGATTCATATCTACGAAAGACTTTACTTGTTGCTAAAGAAAAAAAGTACTTGTTTTCTAAAAAGCACAATGCAGGGGCTGGGGAGATAGCTCAGTAGAATAAGAGCTTGCCTGGCAAGCACAAGGACCTGAATTCAATCCTCGGTTCTGGCAAAAAATAAAAAATAAAATAAAAATAAAAAGCACAATTTCAGTGATACTATATTTCTCCCCCCTCCAGTTTATTAGATAAAAAAAGCTTCAGGTATATAGAAAAACATGGTGCTCACATAAGCATAGGGCCCAGGGCGCATCCCAGGCAGGGCGCTTCACGCTGGCCCTGCCTCTGGGCACGCAGAATCAGTGATGGAGTCCTAGCATGGTGGCGGCACAGTCCTGTAATCCCAGCACTAGGGAGGCACAGATTAGGAGGAGCACTATGAGTCTGAGCTGCATAGTGAGACCCTACACACAAAAAAAAAAGGAAAGAAAGAAAATTAAAAAAGAAAAATAAGGCCCTAAGACCTGGTTTACTATCAAGAAACCATATTAGCATACACCTGTCTTTAGGATCCGATCCTAGAAGGTGTCTCTCAGTGGAGGTGTAACACTAATTACCATGCCAGAGATTTCTTTATGGACTCTAGACAGAACTACTATAAATACCGCCATGACCCGTAAAGTAGCTTCTCTCTAACGTTCACATCTGTTCACCTCACTGTCATGCGTTAGACATTACGCCCCTTACAAGATTCTTGCTCTGGAAGGAGCTGCCCAGCAGCAAGCCGGAGTGCGGGTTTCATTGCTGACGGGTGAGAGCCCTCCGCCAGGTTGCGAGGGTGCCTAGTGACCGCGGAGCGCCGCGCCTGGCCGCCTCGCTGGCCGCCAGCTGCGCTGCTTTCCCAGCGCTCTTTTGCTAGGCCTCTTGCACAAGGTGCGCCCCGTCCTGTCCTCGAAAGTGGCTTGTGTTGCACAAAGAGTTGTCATTAAATTGGTGATTCAGGACCCTGAATACAGTTTTGTGTCGATTTCATTTTATAAATGGCAGATGAACTGTCAAGTGTAGACGAATATGCTTGTTTTTATTAACGTTTGCTCCCAAGAGAGATTGTCTTGTTGTGCAGCATTTGAAAACATGGAAAAGTGAAGAAGTAGAGATCACTGGAATAATATCTAAGCTACTATTTTCATCATTTATGTGATTATGCATTTACAACTTTTTTTGCAAATTATATACTTGCAAAATTTAAATCATTTTATGTGGTTTTGTTACTTTTTATTTTTACAAAAATTGTTGTGTATTATTAGTATTGGTTGTTATTGGATTATTTTTTACAATACAGTCATGTAATAGTATTAAAGTTAGTCATGAGTGTCCTATGACAAATACTATTGAATAGGGATTCCAATGTTCTTTGTCCTCCGTAAGTTTTGACAGGAAGTCAGGGGTTAAACATGAAGGGCTCACTGGAGTAGGAAGAGCATCATTTTTCTCTTGTTACTTTCAACATTCATGTTCTTTTCCCTCCTGTTCCTCTTACCCTTTCGCCTTCTTTCTTTGTCTCTCTGTTCTTTCCCTTCAAGCCTGACAATATGACTGTGTTATTCTCTTTGATTCTCCTGCTTCTGGTTTGCTGAAATTCTTGGATCTATAAGTTAATGTGTGTTGAAATTCTTTAAACCTAATGGTGAAAGTCTGAGGTCCTTAGTTCTCCAATTGATTGTTTTGTTTTTTTCTGCCTTTATTCATTATCTGAAACTCCAATTACATGTCCATTAAACCAATCAATACTGTTCTAAATTTCTGAAGTTTGGGATAGTTCTAAAAATTATGTTTCTTTTGTTTCTAAAGTTTAATACTTGTTATTAATATAATGTCAGGTTCATTGATCATTTTTGCTATATCTCCTATGAAATGATGATAATGGTTTTTTACTGTAATTTACAGTGCTTTTAGTTTTATCTCTGTGTTGAAATTTCCTATCTATTCAGTCATTAAATCCAGATTATTATAATTCCTGGAACATATTTGTATGAACTGCTTGGAATTCTTTGTCATGCCTAACATCTCGGCTTCCTTAGAATAATTTTTGACTTGCTTTATTTATTTTTCTGAATGCAGGTCGCTTCTCATTTGCATATTTGGTATTTGTGTTGAAACTTGTCATTTTCAGTAATGTCATGTACTGTCATTTGGGGAATGTTTTAGGGTTTGTTTTATTTGTCTGTCTGATGAGCAATTAGTCTGCGAAAGCCCAGCTCTGTATTTGTGTCCGCGTGGCGTGTGACGGCTGACAGGACAGCTCAGCTCTTCCATGCGGAGCTGCAGCGTTGGTGCCCTGGCCTCGGTGGGTCTCTTCAGAGTCCAGCTGCCCTGTCGTCAGCCAGTGAGATGATGTTCGAGGCACACTGGGAGGCCGTCTCCTGAGCTCGTCTGGCATCATACGTGCTCTGCTCACAGACGTTAGCTCGCTGCTGTGCTTGAGCACGGGCCTCTGGGCTGAGACCAGCCTTCTGCCTCCCAAGCAGAGCGCAGGCGGAAGAGTGCAGTCCGTCACATACAGAGCTTGACTTTCAGCCCTCGCCTAGTGAGCTTTGCCTTTTAAGAGGAGAGTTCTGTCTCATCCTTACCGTTGTTGTCTTTTCCCTCGAATGTCCTGCATTTGGAACTTGGTTAACAGACAGGGGAGCAGGCAGAGCTATGCTCAGATTTTGTGTCTCATCTTTTCTCTTGCTCCTGGAGTTCCTCCTATGTTTCCGGCTGCCTGGCCAGACTCTGTACTTGCGCCCTCGGCCCATGCACCTCCAGAGTCGCCAGAGTCCCTGGGGAAGAGGAGTTGCCTCCATCCAAAAATCTACCAACTCATGCTTCTTATCCAAGGCAGCTGTGGTCTCCCAAGGGTCAGTCTCTGATTTCCCTTTGCACACTTCCTGGCTCTTTACTTCCTTCAAATAGTTATTTTACAGGAAAATTTTGTATAGTTTTTACCATTATTATCTCCAAAAGTTTCAAGCCACATTTCTTTCTGCCATTAACAGAAACCAGTATCCTATCTTCACGATCTAAAGTATTATCTTATCATATGCTAAATATTTATATGCATTTTATACTTTTGAGCTTTCTAAGCTATACTAGGCTAAGTAAATTATTGTTGTTTTAACATCTGGTTATGCAAATTATTTTATTTTTCAAGTTCGATATTGAAATTCATGATGCATTTTTAGCTGTAATTTATGCTTCTGTTTATTCAAGTCTTTTCTCTCAAACTTCTGTAATTGTTCTCAGAATGTTACCCATTTTATAAGCTCATCTTCTCTCTCCAAACCTGATAGTGTTAGTTGTGATGAATGAGATCTTTTTCATGTATTTCATATGTAGTTATTCTTGTAACGGAAGAGAAACACTTATTTTTCATAGCTCTTATAAACAGCCACCTCACTGAACTCTATTATAATTGATTTTTGGTTGAGTCCCTTGGGTTTTCTAAATAGACAGTGATTATCTGGAAATAATTAATGCTGTTTTATCCTTTTATGATATTGTAATTATATCGTTATGTGTCCCCTCTGGGCAGATTTTCTTTTGCCCCATGTTGAACACCTACCTGGTGCTCTATCCTTGATCAATAAATTCATTGCTGTTCGCTCTTTCTTACAGGGTTATAGTAGGAAGTTTGTGTGGTATACTTTACAGTACACACACACACACACACACACACACCTCATTAAACAGGTTCTGTTACAACTGGCATCTAAACTATAGAATGCAGAATGGGAGCTCTACCTGTCATCTCTGTTCACGCACTTGTATCTGCCTGTCCTTTTCTCTGTGCTGAGCATCACTTTACCCATAGGCAAGACTTTGAAGAAAGACATGGAATGGTCTTTTGCTGAGCAAATGAAAACCTAAATTGTCTCAGAATGAGCGGGGTGGGGGTGTCCTAGTAAACGCATTTAATCTTACTTACTCTGACTGAGAGCCCCACTAATGACTTATTATATGGCTTACTATTTGGCTTATGATTTGAGATTCACATTTTTATCATCCAAACTTTATGTTTTAATTCCTGATGTAGATTTAATCAATGGACATTGAATATATTCAATACAATTTGAGTTATCTTTCATAATTTCCTATCTCACTTATTGATGAGGTACATTATAGGAGCGTGTTTCCTGACACTAACCAGTATGTTCTTGGAGTATAGCCTAATCGTATTTTATTCCTTCATTAAGTGGCTATATTTTTATTTACTAGCATATTTCCTAGGTTTTTTTAATTTACATTTATAAATACATTTTCTAAGGTGTCTAGCACTCTTTCCTCTAATCTTCAGATTTTGTTCTGTGTTTCAGAATAACTCACGCTAGGGATTAAGCTGCTGTCCTTTTTCTGTTTGCTTCTTCATTTTCTGGGGGAGACGATGAATGTATTTGTAACCATGCTTTGAGCAAAATGAGCTGAAATAAAAGTACTTGTTCAAAAGAAGGAAAACACAGAGGTTCTGGGGTGTGTGTGTGCGTGCGCGCGCGGCTGACAGTGAGCAGGTCAGGAGAGACCTTGAGTGCCCGCCCTGTGGACTGCAGCAGCACCCTGCGGAGGCTGCTTGGAAGGTGCTGCCCTTCGCGTCGCTCCCTCCTGCAGCTAGCGTGTAGTTTTCTGTAACTGGACTCTTAGCATACTTTTCCATGGAAACATGCACGACTGCAAACTGCCAAAGGCTTTATTCAAAACTATCTTCCTGCCAAATCCACATGCAAATGTAACTTCTTTACCTAATTTTAAAAATAGTGACAAAATTTGTACCTTAATACGTATGTATTATCTTCTTGTCTATAATTTAGTGCTTTGGAAAGTGCGAAATCAGCCTCAACTTTGTCTTTATGATTTTGTTTTAAGTTACTTTGCTTTCTGGATGCATGTGCCTTTCTAAAATTTCCATTTATTCTTTAGGATACGTATGTGAGTCTTAGCACAAGGTGTGCACGACATGGCGAGGTGCATTGCGTCAGGCCCTGGGCCTTTGAAAGTTGGGAATCTGCAATCCACTGCGGGTTGCAGACAACAACGTTGCAATCATTTTGCTTTGGCCTTTGACGCATAATGAGGTTATTATTGCTCCTGGAACACGGAGCTCTGAGATGGCTCAGTGGACACCGCACTCTTCTGCTCCCTACTGTGTGCCTGGGGCATGTTCGCCTTCTCTGTCCCTCAGTTTCTCCTTTAGGAAATGCACAGAGTGGGGTAACAAGATCCTTGTGCGATTCAAACAGGTGTACTTAGAGGAGTGCGCAGCATGTAGATGTTCGGTTGGGCTATTTGTTGCTGTTCTTCAGTTTGCTTTCTGCTGTTCTTGAGGCTAATCGATCCTCTTTCAATTATACTACTTCATATCATTTACAAATACTATGCTCTGGTTTGCTTTCCAGCATTGTCCTCTGTACAACTAATTGAAATTCCTGCATTATAGAATTTGCAGTACTTCTAATGAAGATTAAAATTCTACTATTGAATTTAGTTACTCCCTAACTTTACTTATGTGAACATGTAGGAGTGAAGGGAAATTTTCTCTCTGCTCTCTCTAGACTCTCTAGAATAATAATCTGATAAAGAAGGATTAAATAGGAAAGAAGGCATACATAGTTATTTAACATGCAAAAAGACCTGGCTCCCAGCAGGGAGGGAAATCAAAGGAAAGCGGCAACCCACTACTCTGACGTGATTTTGAAATTCATGTAGTGCATTCACTGTGCTGGAGCAGAAAAGTCAGGGGATAATTTTAGAGAAACAGTGCAAGGATTTTAGGAGAATTTACTGGATTGGAAGACACAGAGTGGCCTGGTAGAAAACCCGCTGGACCTGCAGAACAGAAAATGGTTTGAAAAAGATACTTTACAGGGCTATCAGAGAGGACAATAAATGGTGAATGACCAAAGTTCATCTAGGGATGCCAGAGAGCTTCAGTCCTTCTGCCTGTGAAGAGAGGCTTCAGTCTTCCTCCCTGTGATTGGCTAATAAACAAAAGCCCAAGGGAGAGGCCAGGGGAAACTGTCTCTTCAGTTGTCAGGCCCTGACTTCAGGCAGGTAAAGGGCTTTGCAGAAAGTCTCTCCTCATGCAGAGAGAGACAGAAACAAGAGAAAGTCCTAGGTCTGTGCACCATCTCTGGAGGGCCATGTTCAGGGACCCGCTGGACACATCCTTTGTTCTCTCAGTGCACATTCTTCCATCTGGAACGTGCTCTTGTTCTCATTCCTGCCATAGATTTCCCTTTCCCTGTGGAAGTCACGTCTAAATGCATGTCAAACCCAGGGTATTTGCTCTCCAAATGCTTTGTCTGCGGGCTGCAGCAGCCCTTTCTTCTGCCCTGGAGCCAGTCTTCCCCCAACACACAAGTTGCAGGCTATGTCACCTGCCCAACTTCCCACCTTCTTTGGCAAGGTCCTGAACTGAGGAAGGAGAAGTTTGGCCATGCAGCTGCTCTTCCTGGGCTCCTCTCCCAGGCCTCCTAGCCACGTATGGGGCCTCCTCTGCTGCTGGCTGCCTGGAGGTCTGCGCATCTCTGCAGTCATTGGGCCACGCACAGAGGGTGCACGCACCATCCAGCAACTGGCAGGTGGACCCAGGGATCTCAGTGAGCTCAATAAGCAGAAAACCAACCAGAACACACAGGAGGGGATTTGCCCTCAAGGAAACCCAGGCCTCACAAGCTAGCATGCTCACAATAGGAGAAGAAATGTAGGGACAAGACGTGGTCTTATTTTCATGTACAAAAGAAACAGAGATACAGTCCCTGCCCTTGAAATCCTATTAGTCCAATTTAGGTCCTACAGATACATGAGACCTTGTAGTACTTGTCTTTGTGCACCTGGTTTATTTCACTCACTTAACACAACGTCCTCCAGATCAAGAACTATATTAAAATGTTTTTAAAGTCCTCAGATCTTTACCTGAAGTTACCTGTGACCAGCTTCAGTTTTGCTCACGACAGCCTACATGGTACCCAACCAGCTAGGACAATCCTTCCCTCCCACAGATGTTTCTGTTCAGAGGTTAAGTTGTATGCACCCCTTCCTGGGCCCAGACATGCTTCAGGCTCCACCTGGATGCTGAATACCTGAGGAGACATCACAGCTGTCTGCCAGCCAGCTTTCCAGTTAAAGACCAATGAAGGAGGCCGGGCATGGTCGAGCTCACCTGTAAACCCAGCGCTGGGGAGGCTGAAAACAGGAGAGTCTCCATGAGTCTGAGCTGCGTAGTGAGACCCTGTACAAATACATAAGAAAAAGACTGATGAAGAAGCCTCCAAACAGGCAGTGTACCACACACAAAACTTTATGTAGAACCAATCACCCTGTGCTCCTTGAGTCTGCCATAATAACTCCTGTTGGAAAGACTCTTGACTCCCATCAGATTAGTAATTCATGTTTTTCTTTGGCCAGAATTAATTTACAAGCCATGGTACTCTCTGATTATGTTTTCTGTCTTCTAGGAGATAAAATTGCCAACAGGATACATTAGGCATATACCCAATTGCACATTTTCTAGAAAATGTCTAAATAATTTGTCTCCTCTCCCACCTCTTCC
Source organism: Octodon degus (assembly GCF_000260255.1). Taxonomy (NCBI): domain Eukaryota; kingdom Metazoa; phylum Chordata; class Mammalia; order Rodentia; family Octodontidae; genus Octodon; species Octodon degus. Next base: position 2,856,562 of record NW_004524684.1, on the reverse strand, counting down.
CTCTCTAGTATATACTGCTCCTCTATGATCTCGGTGAAGTTGTAATTACTCATAATCTCTCCCTGGCCACAGTAATTTGTGTTTGCAAAAGTCTAAATTTATCCTCTGTGGCACAGAAGGTTGATATTAGCTTTGGCTAACTTTACATCTGGAAATCTATAAATATGGTCCTCGCTTTCCCACAATCATGCCACCTCTGTGCCTCTGGTTGTGGACATTTCTTCCTAACAGAATGCTGTATCATTTCCTCTCCGTCAGACAATACCTTTAAACATGTTGCATCTTTGCCTGCAGAATTTTCAATGAGAACCCTCTCTGTGATACCTTGTGTGAAATATTTCTTCCTGTGTTATAAAAATTCAAAACCACTTATTTATTTCATATTCTGTGTACATTACTTTACAGTGTTTCAAACCAAAACAGCACCCCATGCATCTTTGTGGATTTCTTCTAGAATTGTCTAAATATCAGCAAATGCCCCCTTTTGTTTCTGTTCATTTATATTTAACAATTACAAGTGAATATGTCCCTTTGTCCTCCAACTCCTTTGAAAATCCTTTTAACTAAGTGCTTTCACAAAGTACTCTTCTTAGCCCTTGTACGGTGGCTTGTCAGGAATCCTTAACTTTGGTATTATGAAATAAGGAAGGGAGTATTGACTTTTTATTTTCTCTATGACTGAAATTTTGAAATCTCACTTTTCTCCTTTTCCAAAATCACGTTCCTCAACTACAAGATGGGATTACAGTGCCACTAGGCACTCAGGACCTGGAGTCCTAGAAAGACATAGAAGTCACCGGAGATGAAGCGTCTCACTCCCTTGATGTCACTGCCCTTAAGGATAGCCCGTGAACCAAGGGTTTTTTAATGAAGGACAATTTTAAAATGTAAACACTCATTGGTGCTTCTGGAACCTTAAGTCTCTTCTTCTTGAAGACACGGGAGCATGTGCTCAGACACCTCCGCGCAACTCCCTCGATCTTCTTGCCCTTTTTTTTTTTTTTGTCATTTTCTGTCAAATTTAAAATTCTATCAAAAACTTGAGAAGTACTAAGGCAAAAAATGAGCTATATGCATCTCTCTTCAAAGGACAAAAGGCAAGGGAAGTTGAGGAAATAAGAGTGTTTAGTATCTTACTTTATGACAACCAAAGATTATAGGAGAGCAAAATGAAAATGGAATAAGGTATTTTTATGAAAATTGGTTAAAATTTTACACGTGAATTCCAACCTGTTATTAAAATTTTCTGAGCCAGACAGAAAATTGAATGCAGACAAGGAACAGCACTCAATGACAGTGACATTTCCTGACAGAGCAATTCTTTGCATATCAGCAGCACTAATTATATTCAATCTGACAGCAGTAGTTTAACCCATTCACCAGAGGGAAGAGCGTCTTATAAGACCAGTGATCTGTACGTTCATTTGAATGACAGTTTATCTCAGTAATGTACATTTAAAATGTACAATTAATACATCCAGTGGCTAGTATATGAGCAGTTAACATGCATTTCTCATCAACGTTGTAGAATGGTGTGTGTGTGTGCACACACGCGTGCATGCATGGGGACACAGATATGAAGTGTGTTCATTTGGGAGCCACCTCATTGTACAGATAATCCTTCAGGCATCTTCACATTTTTGTTACAAAGGGAAGCCTGTTACCTAGAAGTACTACTTGCTTAACCCCAAGCACAGCCTATGCTATCCCAAGTTGGCAATTTTTGGTAGATATTATAATGTCTATAAAACATAAAAACAAGATTTTTCAGGCCAAAAAGAAATTTGTGTAACTGAAAATATCGAGATTGAATGATCAGAGGGAGTAGTGAGGAGCTTCGCTTTTCCCTGGGACAGCTTCCTCCCAGCAAATGAAGTCTGCTCTTCCTCCTCTGAGCACTCTGGGCCGACCTGCACACGACACCTCCTGGGGATCAAAGCTCTGCTCCAGTGGCTGTGAAGAGGGGGAATTCCCCAAAATTTTCTCTGCTTTAGAAATGGAACAAATGAAAAGGAGGCGTAAAGAATATGTTTTTCTTCAAAAGTGGCCAAGCAGGCAGACTTGACCCTGAGCATTTGCTAAGGGATGAGCATATTAAGCTGCTTTTGCATCAAGTGGCTCCTTGGCTTCAATCAGCTAAAGACTGACCTGTCTTTTTAAGAAATGATATCAGTACGTGCGTTCCATACATGATGAATCAGTGTCTGTGGGGCGCTGCTACATGCACGTAGCACATCCTAAATCCTTTTACGTCTCTCCCCCCTTGCTGCATCTCTTGGGCCCCTTCTCACTTGCAAAAGATCATCTTCTTGTTCCCTGTTATCCATTTTAATATGCTTTTTTGATTTGTTTATATTTTGGGTTTCTCATATAAGAGAAACCATGAAATATTTTGAGCTTGTGTGTCTGATTTATTTCATTTAACATTATGGTCCCAACTTGCAATCATTTTCCTACAAACATACACAGTGCATCCACTTTTGCATCAGATTAGCACTTACTTGTGTATGCAAACACCTTTGCTTGATCAGTTTATCTGCTCTGGACCCATCGACTGCTTCCAACACTCGGCTGTTCTAACTTCGGCCACTATCAACATGGGGGCGTGTATCACTATAATATGATGTATATAAAGTGTTCAGGAAGAAAGCTAAATGAAGAATAGGTGGTCAAAGAGAATATCTGGTTTTAATTTTCTGAGAAATCTCCATACAGATTTTCATACTGGTGTTACCAGTTAATTCTCCCCCGGAGCTTTGCCAGCATTGATGACTATTTGACTTCTGGATGATAGACATTCATGCAAGAGTAAGATGTCATGAAGTGTCCTCTCATTTACAAAAGGAAGTCACCTCTCTTATACATCATACATACTGTTTTTACTTGTGAGCAAAATCCAAAGCAGAATCAGGCAACTAGCACAGAGTGCTTTGCAGAACTTGGGGGACCGAAGCAGAGAGGGGCCGCCGCCTCACTGCCACCGAGGCTTCCTTCTGCTTCCCTCTGGTTCTTCCTCCTGTGCAAACATACAACAACCAGATATGGGTGCAGAGAAGGTAAGCAGGAAGGGCAGCCACAATGTACTGAGTTGTTTGAGTTTAATTCTGTACAGCCCCTTCTGCTTAAGTTCATTTGGATCTGTATAAAGACCCTGTTCTTAAACCTTTGCTTAGGCTGCGATTTCAAGGAGTACAGATTTTTAAGCACTTATATGATTAAGCATTATTGATGTTGACTGAAAAAGTTGGTGGTATTTTAAAACAGATCTTATCCAATTTTCTTTCTCTTTTTTCCTTGAACATGTTAAAATAAGTCATTTATTTGAGGCACTTTATGGCCGAGGTGGTGCAGCCTTTAATGAAGTTCTTGTCACATAAAGAGGAAGAGTTGCTATGGTGTTGTCACCAAGGAGCCCTGTTAGTCCTAAGTAGGAATGGACCCTAGCAAAGTTCACTCATTTTCCTGGATTAAGGGATTATCGCTGGCTCTATTAATTTCCTTAATGGTTCTTATATCAAGATCTGTTAGGAAAATCAAGTTACCTCTCTGTCTCCAAGATACTGGGGTTGGTGACTGCTAACTAGAAGCAAGAGAGAGGTGACATCCCTGCATATGCTTAAATGACCTTTCTAAACTTCTCAGGTTGACACAGTGTATCAGTGATCACACTACTAGAATAAGCTTATGAATGAAGAAATAAAATGATGTCACCAATGTTTCTTGTTGATAAATACAGATCACTCAACTGCAAAACAATTAAAAACCTTTCTGTGGATAAAGGTTTTTTGTCTGTTAGGTCTGAAAATTTTGAAGGTCTCTCCAGAGATCCCTAGCCCAAAATACCTAAGAGATGTCTTAAAATGCCAGACGTTGAGTAGAGAAATTTTCCCATGTGTGGGAGGCCTGCCATGCCACCGTCCCTGAGACCCAAATGTGGCCATGCTTCCTAGAAAGCAAGAGAGAGGTGACATCCCTGCACATGCTTAAATGATCTTTCTAACCTTCTCAGGTTGACACAGTGTATCAGTGATCACACTACTGGAAGTTTTCGTTTTCGGTTGCAGATGTCCACTGTGGGTGAGGAGACCTGAAAGACTGTGTCGGAGAATTTCAAAGTTCATGCCAATTACAAACGGCAAACAAGTGCATGAAAAAAGTGTTCAACATCATTGGCCATTTGAGAGATGCAAATTGAAACAACACTGAGATTCTGTTTCACCCCAGAGTGTATGGCTCTTGTGAAGAAGTCAGCCAGTAACAAGTGCTGGAGGACCTGAGGGAGAAAGGAACCCTTCTCCACTGCTGGTGAGAGTGTAAATTGGTACAATGACTGTGCAAATCAGTGTGGAGATTCCTCAGAAAGCTAAGATTAGAGTTCCCATTCAACCCAGCTATTGCCCTCCTAGGTATTTTTCCAGAAAAATCACCATACCACAGCCATATGTGCACCTACGTTTGTAGCAGCACAATTTGTCGTAGCTAAATCTTAGAAACAACCCAAATGTTCATCATATGACAAATGGATAAAAAGATGTGCTATTTTTATACAATGGACTATTACTCAGTTGTAAAGAAAGATAAGCTTGATGCTTTTATAGGTAAATGGATGCAACTAGAGACCATAGTCATAAGTGAAGTAAATCAGACCCTCATGTGTAAACATCATACTGCAAGAACTTGAAGAGTAAATAAAATCTGAAAGGTACAATAGAAACTATGAAAGGAAAACAAATTTTTGAAAGCGAAGGAACAACTGTGATGAGGGTAAGGGGAAAAGAAAAAAGAAAGAAAGAAAGAAAGAAAGAAAGAAAGAAAGAAAGAAAGAAAGAAAAAGAAAAGAGAGTATTTATGTACACAGGATACCTTGGATGATTCTACTCCTGATGTCTGTTCATCTATTGAATAGAGCAGTTAATGCTTACATTTTTCTCTCCTTTTAAATTTTTTATAATATTTTGACCACTTTTGCATGCTTATATCTGTTAATCTGAACAACTAATTGGAAGACAACAATATGCAATGTAATGACCATTGCTGAATTCCTATCACTTTGTTTGGTGAAATTCTGTATTGTTTCTAATTTTTCTTACTACCTTTTCTGTTTTAAAAATGAGAAAAATTACAATTAAAAAAGGAAATACTTAGGTTTTTACCCACTTATTTCTGATAGGATTTATGAAAAAAATCATAGTCAACATGTTTTGAGAGGAAGGCAACAGTATGGTAAGGAAAATACTTTCTTTCAAGAAGCTTGCAGTGAAGTTCTTGATCAGTAGCTACGATGTGTAAATAGGCCACATCAGCTGCAAACATTACATGGATTTAGTGTAAGCCACGATAGATGCGGCACAGGACAGTCAGCATAGCATCCTCGGGGCCTAGGGTAGTATTTCTGCGCGTCCCTCTTTGGTTTCAGATATGTGAATCTTTGTTATTTGTGTCTTGGCTCAGTTGGTACTGCATATTAATAGGTGGGCCGATCAGGCCAGGGCTTAGTTTTTGCTCTACACATATGTTGTAGTAATAAGCAGTGTCCTACTTTCCAAGAATAAACAGATCAGTTTTACAGTCAAATGGCAAATGAAGCCCCACAATAGGTGAGTGGGGAATTAAAAGGGAATGCTACTGAATTATTAAGAACAAATGTGTAGTGGTGGCCAAAGCAATTTCATTCATTTATGTGGCATTTTATGGTATTCAAAGATTACTTTCTCATGTGATTCCCTATTTCATCCCTAACTCAGTCTTGTGGAAATGCCGTGGCAATTATCCTTATTTCTATTTTCTACAAAACAGTGAGTGTATCTGGAGAGCTTGAGATGATGTGCCTGTGAGCAGATCCAGGCGCTGAGGTTATAATTCAGTGTGCATCAGCTCACTGAGAGATACTGCGAGTGGTTGTGTTTACCCGTGCAAGGGGCAGCATGAGAGAAGACACAGACAGACACTGAAAGAGAGGAGCAAGAGGAAGAAAGGGCGTGGAAATGGCTCTCACGTTCATAAGACTGTTCAGGGAGAGAAAGCCCAGAAGGGGCATGATGAGAACATCTAAAGGAACACCTGTTTCCAGCTGTGGGGGGGGGGTATCAGTGAGAATGATGAATGAATCAAGCAAGGGGAAGGTGTGCTGTTCCGCAGAAAAGGCAGCGTGATGCTCATACCTGGACATGTTGGCTTCTCCACACAAGGTTGTTAATCTACCTGTCTGTCTGGAGCCCGCTCCTGCTCCTGCCTGTGCCCCAGGACTCCTGGCCACACAGCCCCCAGTGTGTGAAATGTTATCGTCAGTCCTCTGTCCCAGGTTCAGTATTCCATGTGGACAAATCGCAAGCATGGGGGACAAGGCACTCATTACTTATGTATATGGGAGCGCTGTCTAGTGAAGGGACGTCATTCAACAGAGATGGGCCCCGAACTCTGAATTGGAACTTGTTGCCTCCCCCGTCACCCGTGTTCTGTATAAAAATATGAGGCTTGCATGGTCTATTGGAGGCCTGCCACCCTAGTCAGTATGTAAGCATTGAGTCCTGTGGCATGTGGACCTCCAACTCTCATCCTGCCCGAGGGCCCAAAACTGGGTGCGTACTCAGATTCAGAGAGAATCATCGTTATTATAAGCCTCACTAATTAGTGTTGATCCTCATGTGTCTGAGATACGTTCACATCTCTATTTGACATGCTGTCGTAACTTGCGGATGTGATTGCGATTGCTCCAGCTGATGTTCACGTTTTAGGAGCCGTGCTGCAAAGCCATGTCGGGAGAGCGGCGTGCAGCAAGGATGCCGGCAAGTCTGTGATTTCCGACGGGAAATAAAGAGAATGTCAAACGTGCAAGACACGCGGCTGGGGAGATGGCTCAGTGGAATAAGCGCTTCCCTGGCAAGTGCAAGGGTCTGAGTTCAATCCCCGGTTCTGGAAAAAAAAAAAGTACAAATCTCCCCTGAACTTGAGGACACTTAGAAAATAAAGTAATAACCAGTAATGGGTTTTAGAATCCTCATATAAAATTATGAGAAATAAAATTAATTGCATCTGCTTCAGGGTTTACAGGAATGGTTCATTTAACTTAAATTCTGCAAGGTAGGTAATCTAAATTCTCATGAAACAGTATGATGGATAAATGAAAGAAAAAAAAATATATATATATATATATTCAGGATTGTATTAAAAAGATTTGTAACAACTCAGTGATGGAGTTCATCAATCGTGCGACACTGAACTCACATTTACACTTTTACTGGCAGCGTGTAAAGGAATGACTGTGCAGACCAGTTGCTTGTTAACCCCCTACTGGGACTAATTAGCCCAAAGCTGTGATGAGGGAAGCCTCCCAAGAAGCCCAAATGATGGACTGAAGTCGCAAATGCGAAATTGAAGCCGAGGACAAGACGACTGCCTCGGCCTCATGCGTGCATTCCTGGTTTAGATCGGGGCAATGTGCAAACGGTTCAGTTTTGACTTGGACTTTGCCAAGTAAGTGTGAAATTTAGGCTGCTTTGCTAGCATGCCTTTATCTCCAGTCCTGATGCGTGTGCAGTGTTTCTCCAGAAGACGGGTTGGCCTCTTCAGAGGTGATGGTGCTAAATCACAGGCCAGAAGAGCAGAGCGTCTCTTCCCCAGTGGGCTGACAGGCTACCCTGACGCCCCAGGAGAAGGGGAGGCCGCACTTAGAGAGAGCTTAATTTCATTATGCAGAACTTTGTTTCCTCTGTGATTATAAAACTAATACCAGCTAATGAGAATGATATTCCAGAATATAACTGAAGTACAAAGGACAAAGTGAAAACTATTCCCACAACCTCTTTAAATGTGAATATCCACTGATAGGCTAATCCAAATCCTGGGGACACACACACACACACACTCACAGGCACATGCACACACACATGCACATGCACACACATGCACATGCTCACACACACACGCACACCACACACCATCTGAGATATGATGTGATCATATTGTGTCTGCAGTTTAGGAAGCCTCGGCCTTTGGGGACATGCTCCTGAGCGCTTTTATAGTCGGTCCTGGACTGCTAAGTCCATTCAGTGGAGTAACAAGGTGAATCCTCTCTCCCTGCCTGAAATAAGAGGGAACATTTGAGCTAACTGTGCAGAGCGGTGCAGCAGGAAACAGCACTGTTGCTAGAGCAGCAAAGTCAGAGGGATGTGTCTCCCAGAGGTCAGGCAAGAGGCTGACGTTGGTACCAGGTCACATGGGGACACCAGTTTAATGTGACTACACATGGTCACTGTCCCGCATGCCTCCGGTGGGTGAGTAGAGTTTGATCATCAGTGTTGGTAGCACCTGTACCCAGACGTGAGGGACCCGGCTGCGCTGATCTCCTTAGCGAGAACTTCTCACTCTGGCTTCAGCTCAGCTGGGGGATACTTTGAGAGGATGAAGTGGGCTGAGCCCCGTGTGAATTGCTGAAACTTGTTTAGACTGAAAGCTGGACTTCTGATGGGGAAGGTCAGCTCTGAAGGAGCTGGGAAGAAAGGGACCCCTGGGGCACAGGAGGGCCCAGGGACCTGTAAGAAAGGAGGCAGGATCCTTATGGCTCACGCAGCGGAGCTTACCCTCACTGGAGTGCTGCAGGCTGAAGCCCTAGGGCGTGGTTCCCCACAGTGCTGGCTCTAACCCAGAGAGGCGCAGGAAGGGCTGGAGGGGCAGAGAACTGGACCCGCAGGCCCGGCTGCCTGCAGCCACAGCCAACAGCAGCTCCTACAGATACATTCTTTCCTGCATCCTCTGCAGCTCTGCCACACTGAGCCAGGATGGATGGCCTGCCACATGGATACTGCCCTCCTTACCTGCCGCATGGATCACACCCTCCAAAGTTGAGCTGCTTTGTACTTCTGTGCTTTGGGGCATTATTAAACAAACTAAGGATCATTTGAACACACACACATGTGGCTTAAGCTGCCTATCAGATACGAGTAACTGAGGTGGCTGCAGGTAACAGGCAGGTGCAGCACAGGCAGTGGACGTGAGGGTCCAATCGCTGAGCCACAGGGTCACGTGGGACCAAGCAGGCCGGGCGATTCCCCACTCTGCTGAACAGTGTGTGATTTAGGGTTTCTAGGGTCTTTATTCCTGGAATTTTCTATTTCATATCTTTGGACCTCAGCTAACTGTGGGTGACAGGCAACACGGGAAGCAAATCTGTGAGTGGACACTCCCATGTCACACAGGTGCGGAGTGGATTAGAAGCACTGACTCCCCATCTGGAGTCACCACACCTGGGCTTGGGGACCCCTCTGCTTTTGGGTGTTGAAGTGGTCATGGGGCCAGGGTGACACCTGCTGAACAAGAAATCTAGAGTGTTGATAGTGTGGACTCAGGCGGCAAGTGGCCACCTGTGCTGTCAAAGCAGCCTCCTCCCCCACCACCCCTCCCTGTCCCCTAGGGACTCTTAGATGTTAGCTGTGACAGGAGGGGGTAGCTCTTACACTGCACTGGCCTCTTCAGGGGATGTGGAATGAAATGATTTTGTATCTTTATCTAAATTTTCATATTAAAAAGATGCTGACCAGAAATGATTGCTATCAGGAATTCAATAAATCTCAGAGAATACTATAGTCATATATATGGTTTATCTATATGTTCTAATATAATGTTCCATCAATATCGAAGCTAAAATCTAATTTTATGTTAGGCCAACATTTAATTATATATAACAATATAGTTTCTCTCTCTCT
>NW_004524684.1:2845611-2846536 GCF_000260255.1 Octodon degus | reverse complement strand
GCTACTTGGAAGGATGAGGTGGGAGGATCTCTTGGGCCCAGAAGTTGCAGATCTGGAGGCAGCCTGTGTGGCCCAGCATGGCCCTACCTCACAAGCAGACATGCAGTAATGGAAGTCTACCAAAATATCCAGCCATAGGAGCACTCCTGCCTTTGTTTCAAAGCTATGGCTGATCAAATAGACACCTTTCGTATTCTGGAAACAAATGAGACAGGATTAAAACTGGAGACGTTTTCTCACCGTTCTCTCCCTATTGGGTGTTCAGCTGGTTTCCAAGGTCCCATCAACCTAGCTCTTCTGAGAAGTGGGTGGAAGTGTTCCTTTATCTGGACCCCAATGTTATTTCTTATGTAAAATTCACTAGCAAGTGGGAGAATGACCCATTCTGTCTGTGTATTATGAATATTGATTTTCTTCTGAAAAATAGAAGGCTAATCCTTCTGCTGAGTCCACAGAATAGATTCTTCTGAGAAGTGACACTCGTTTTCAATAGCCTAGAAGTGGAAACAAAGCCAGCCTAGATACTGTTAGGCCTCTACAATTGATGTCAAGGGTTAGTGTAAAAGGAGCCAACCATTTAGATCTGCTCAGAGTATGTGAGCATGTTGATGCTTTGCTCATGAGAGGCAAATGGGCATTTCCTTTTTTCAATTTTAAAAATATGTCTTCATTTTAAATTAAGCCCCATGGTTTTTTAATGGCATTTTTGTCTGGTAAATTAGTGTTATATATTAAAAATATTGACAGCAAAAATGAGACTGTTCATCCTTTATTTACACCAAGGGTTATTTTATGAAATTTTGCAGCATGAAATGATGTCCCTCAAAGGTTAACCTTTGCTCTCCTTGAATATATTAATGGCAAAAAAGAATAAGAGAGAGAATACTTGAAGGTAAAATTATGTTAACTTTCAAGAGTATCTAAT
>NW_004524684.1:2843214-2844522 GCF_000260255.1 Octodon degus | reverse complement strand
TGTTTCCTGTTTGTATTTGGTGCTTATGCCAGCACAGGTTTTACGTGCACTAGTCTGCTTTGATTTTGACACCCACTTTTTAGCCTAGTGTTTCTCAGCATGTGCTCCACAGAACGTGTGCTTCAGAATTTTGCTGACTTAAAAGCATCTCTGTTATTATCTATAAGCCAGTTAACATGGTTACATCAGACAGTTATTATAATGTAAGATTTATTTCACTGAACTAAATAAGTGTATTAGAAAACAATTCTCTTCATGAAAAATGAAGTTAACTTTTGAAGATCAACCATCTCTTTAGTATTTCATATTTTAAAAATATTTTTATTTTCTTTAACTTTCCATCCCTCCTCCTTTCCACACTTCTTTCCTTCCTCTTTTCCAGGCTTCCTCATTTTTCTTCCTCCCTTCTTGCCTTCTTTTCTTTGTTCCTTTCTTTTCTCTTTCTTGTTTACTTTTTCTTCTTTCCTCCCTTCCTGTTTTTATTCAGAAAAGCTCCTGTTCACTCAAGGCTGCATGTAAATGCATTAAGAGTGATCATGATCTGACTGGCCAGGGTATAAGATTTCGCTTTGTGTAATTGAGAATTTTACTCCTCAGTTCATTTAAACATTGACTTTGCACTTGGTCATTCATCCAATAGACAGTAATGTCTGCTTTGTTCTTATGGCTTTGCCAGAATGTGGATGCTGAGGGGTGTACTGAGATATAACGAGATGCTAAGCTGTGTAATGGAGCTACCAACAGCACTGTGAGAATACAGAGGAAGAAGCAATGAAGCTGGCCACTGAGGACAGAAAGAGGCTTTGCCAGGGAATTCAGCAGGAACCAATGATAACGTCCACTTCCTGAACTATAAAGTGGTCTCCTTACTGCATCTAAAAACATGTTTAGATACATTCATGAGTTTTCATCATTTTACACATATCTGTATACATAATTCTAAATGTCTTTAATGAAACAGATCTCCACTTTTGTCACAACCATCATTTATTTTATAAAATACGTTCTCAGTATCTTAGTATTTATATATAGGCTTTAGTAAATTACCTATTACTTTTGAAAAAGATGTACTTAAGGTTATATTAAATATATAATCTAATGTTGAATATAAACTTCGAAATGTTGATTATGTTTTTTTCTACATAGTATATGGATAGTTTCCATGGAACAAATTAAGGAAGACTTAAAAGAAAAAAAAGGGATATTTATAGGTTCTTATCATCAGATTTTGTTCTTTCTCTAGATACATCCAACAGGACAACCCCCAGAACAAACTTCTGATGAGTTTCCAATGAGACATCCCAGCTG
>NW_004524684.1:2841115-2841979 GCF_000260255.1 Octodon degus | reverse complement strand
AAATCTATATGCAGATGGGACACTGAGTAGTAAAGCTTTGTAAATTAGTGTTCTTATAATGCTGACCAAAGCCGAGAGGAGTGGCTGTGGATACAGAGAAAATTGGAAGTCTCTCCCTTCTTCACACTGTGCTGTTGTTTGGATCTTCAAGATCCCCCCAAAGGTCCTTGTGGTGAAGAGTTACTCTCCAGCATGCCCTCCTGGGGGAGGGTGAGCCCCAAGGAGGCATGGCCTAGCGCAGGTCTCTAGGTCATCGGGCGTTCACCCATGATGGGAGTCTGGGGACCTTGGTCTCTCCCTGCACCTTTGCCTCCTCTTCCTCTTTTCTTCTCTTTGGAGAGTGAGTGGTTCGCTTAGCTACATGCTCCCCACTGTGATGTGCTGACTCAGGCCCAAAGCGATGAGGCCAGTTGACTGTGGTCTAAGGTGTCTCCACCCAAGAGCCAAAAGAAACCCTTTCCCTTCATCCATCAATTGTAACAGAAAGCTGGTGAGCACATGTCCTCATCAAACATCGAGACCAAACTCTTAAAAACAAAAGTTAATTTTTTTTAATTCCTAGAAGTATAGGTAAAAACTCCTTGTGACCTTGGGGTATGACAGTATTTCACAATAATAAACCAAAAAGTGTAATTATAAAAGAAAATATTAATAAAACTATATGTGGAAACTTGAAGATTGCCTATCCATAAATTTAAAAACGTATTTTAAAACTAAAAAAAATAACTACCATACACATATTGCTGACAGGCCTTTAGTATTCACAATAATATAAAGAATTCCAGAAAAATAAGGGAAGGCTAATATTACAACTAAAGTATAGGCAAAGAAGTAAAGCCATATTACTATGCTGAGCTGTAAAAT
>NW_004524684.1:2836152-2841015 GCF_000260255.1 Octodon degus | reverse complement strand
GTTTGGTTTGCTCTTCCTTTTCTAGTTGTTGAAGGTGCAGCATTAGGGTATTTATTTGTTCCCGTTCTGTTTTCCTAATGTGTGAGTTCACAGCTATGAATTTCCCTCTGAGAACTGCTTTCATTGTTTCCCATCAATTTCGATAAGTTGTACTTGAATTTTCATTTAGTTGTAGATATTGTAGAATTTCTTGTTTAATTTCATCTGTGACCCATTGATTGCTGAGTAGGGTTTTGTTTAATTTCCATGTATTTAGGGTATTTTTTCTCATTTCTTTTGTCATTTATTTCCAGTTTCATTGCATTGTGGTAGGATAATGTGCATGGGATAATTTCTGTTTTCTTACATATAGTTAAGCATGACCTATGGAACAGTATGTGGTCACCATGTGCAGCTGAGAAAAATGTGTATTTAGCTGTGTTTGGGTGGAACACTCTGTATATGTCCACCAAGTCCATTTGTTTCAAGCTCTGTTTCAGTTGTTATTTCCTTGCTAAGGTTTTGTCTGGTTGACCTATCTTTTGGGGATGATGGGGTGTTAAGGTCTCCAGTTAAGATTGTGGTATTGGATATTATATTTTTCATTTCCATTAATATTTGCTGTATATAGTTTGGTGCTTCCATGTTTGGTGCATACATATTTATGAGTGTTACCTCTTCCTCTTGTATTTTTCCCCTAATCAGTATATAGTGACCTTCTTTATTTCGCTTGATCATTGTTGGCTTGAAGTTGAGACTGTCTGAGAATAGGATTGCTACCTCTGCTTTTTTCTGAGGTGCTGGGGCATGTATTATTGTGTTCCATCCTTTGACTTTCAACCTATAAGTGTCTTTATGAGTTAAATGTGTTTCTTGTATACAGCATATTGTTGGATTTTGTTTCCTAATCCACTGTGCTAGTCTTTTTCTCTTAATTGGTGAATGGAGTCCATTTACATTGATGGTTATAATTGAGATGTATGGACTTACGATTGACATGTTATTTACCTGTTGTCATTTACTCCTTTTTCTCCTGTGTTTAATTCCTTGCCCTATTTAGTTGGTTGCTTCTGATCTCATTCATGGAGTTCTGATCATTTTGTTCCCTCTCTAGAACATCTTTCAGGAGCCTGTGTAGGGTTGACTTTGTCTTCATGAAATTCTTTAGCTGTTCTTTGTCATGAAACTATTTCACTTCTCCATCAAACTTGAGAGTTTTGCAAGGTATAGTAGTCTGGGCTGGAATTTGTTTTCATAGAGTACTTGAAGTACTCTGCTCCATGCTCTTCTTGCCTTCATGGTTTGTGAAGAGAATTCAGCCGTAAATCTGATGGGTTTTCCTTTGAATGTGATCTGTTTCTTTTCTCTAGTGGCTTTCAGTATAGTATTCTTGTGCTGAATTTCTGGGATCTTGACTATTATATGTCTCGGTGTGTTTTTGAATGGGTTGAGGTTACTTGGCGTTCTGTATGCTTCAGTTACCTGAATGTCAGATTGTTTCCTCATATTTGGGAAGTTTTCTGCTATTACTTCTTCCCATATTTTTTAATGTCATTTTTATTGACTTCTTCTTTCTCATTGATGCCTATTAGTCTCACATTGTTCATCTTTGCATCATCTTGCAGATGACGGATTATTTTTTCCTGCATCCTAGTTGTTTTTAAGAGATTTTTTCTTACCTTTTCACTAGCTGCACCAGTGTCTCCAAGATCTGAAACTCCATCTTCACTTTCACTTAAATGGTTTTGCAAGCTTGTGTTTGAGACTTTAAGTTCCGTATATCTCTTTGACTCTGCTTCATGCAATCTATTTCTTTCCTGTATTGCTCATTCAAGCAATCCGTCATTTTTCTAATCTCTATATTTTTTTATCAATGTCTTCTTTAGAAGTAGTTAGAAATTCTTTTACTGTGGTATTTTTTTCAGATTGGGTTTCCTCCATGTTTCTGTAGTTGATTCTTTACTTCAGATGCTATGAGTTCTGAGAATCCTTTTTTTATTTCAGAAAAGAATTCTGTTCTGAATTCCTCTATAACTTTCTGCTGTTGCTTATTTACTATCAATGCTATTAATTCATACATTTGAGCTGAGCTGGTAGAATAGAATTCCACTCTGCATTTCTCTATGACATTCTGTTGTTACTTATTTACTATCCATGCTATTAATTCATACATTTGATCTGAGCTAATGTCCTCTGCACTTGTTCTGGGTGGGCATTGGGTTTCCTCCATATGTTTCTGCATTTGATTCTTTACTGCAGATGTTATTCCTTCAGGGATTTCTTTTTTCTTTTTTAATCTGAGTTCCTCTATACTTTTCTGCAGCTGTTTCTTTATTTCAGAAACCGTTGATTCATTGCTTTCAGCTATGTGATTCCCAATTTGTTCTGTGTTAGTGTTCTCTGTACTTGTTTTTGGTGGGCTTGGGTTCTGAGATTGCATTTTGCTCCTTCTCATTGTCATTTTGTGTAGCACTGTCTTCTGACCTTTGATGTAGATCTTTGTTGCAGTTATAACCTTAGCACGTACTGAAGTTCAGGTGCAGATCTACAAAATTTGGATTTGTCCAGCTGTGCCTGGCTTGGGTCTACCTGCTGCTGTGCCTGGTTTGGGTCTCAGCTCCTTCCTGCTGCTGCCCTTGGAGGTGAACCTGTTTTGCCCTTCTTGCAAGATGTTCTGCTCCTGAACTAGCTGGGTGGTTCTGTCCCCTACACTTTCTGCATGGATTGCAGCTGCAGGTTTTCACTGCAGGCCTGTATGCCAGGCCTGAGCTGTGTCTGGAGGGGACAAATTGGAGTAGGGGGAAGAGGCAGCTCTCCCACACACTCACGGGACCTGGACTAGGAGTGGATCTGGGGGTTCCTGGAACACAACAGAAATTCCTACTCTGTTGGAGGGGCAGGAGGATGGTACTATGGAGTGATGGGTGGTGTCCCAAGAGGGTGAAAGAGGGTGTCACTGACACTGCGCCTGGTTTGGGACTAGTAGGTCACGCCAGCACAGGGTACCTGGAAGCTCTCCCTTATACTCACTGGGCCTGGGCTAGGACTGGATCTGGGGGTTTCTGGAACATGGCAGATATTCCTACTGGGCAGGCATGGTAGGGGAGGTGCTGCGGAGTGGTGGAGGGTGTCCCAAGGGGGTGGAAGAGGGTCTCACCCATGCTGCGCCTGGGCTGGGACCAGTAGGTCCTGCCAACGCAGGGTGGCTGTGGTCCCCTTTTCTGTTCCTGGTACAAAATACCTAGCATGCAGTTTAAAAGAGTGGAGGTTTGTTTGGGCTCATGTGTTCAGGGGTCCGTTCCTTGGCGGGTTGGTTCTGAAGCAGCAAGATCATGGTGAAAGAGCGTGGTGGAGCAAAACTGCCCACCTTGGAGCAGCTAAGAAGCAGATCACGGGCCATGCCCTCATGACCCACTTTCTCCCACAAGGCCCCACCTCCCAACAGTTCACTTGCTGTGACCTCACTGAGGAGTAACCCATTCATCAAGTCAGCACACACACAGGCCCAACACCTCTGGTCAAGTTGGCGATCAAGATTAAGCAGCGCAAAGGGTCTCCTGATTTTCTCAGGACCAGTGTTTGTCAGAATGCATCTTTCAGGAAACGGAAGGTTATGTTCAGAATGTAACTTTCAAGTGGCTTCTAGAGGGCTGGGGAGATGGCTCAGTGGAATAAGCGCTTCCCTGGCAAGTGCAAGGGCCTGAGTTCAATCCCCAGTTCCGCCAAAAAAATCAAGTGGCTTCTAGGTTGTGGTTAAAGCCTTGAGGTGCCAGGGCATGGGCTGCTGCTGACTTGTACAGATGTGGATATAGACAGGCACTGTCGACTGAAGCCGTTTCATTAAAAACACACAGAAAAACCTCATCTCTGACTTGTAGTCCATTTAAATAACTATGGCTCAAGCTGGTACATTTGGCAACACAAATAAAAGGCAAACAATTAAGCAAAAAAAAAATTAAAACTTTTGGGGGTTTTTGTTTGATTTTGGTTTTGGTTTTTCAGAAATATTGAATATTGAACCCAAGGTCTTTGTGTTTTAATTATATCCCCATCACCCATGTGTTTTGTTTGTCTCTCATCCTCCCTCCCCTCTCTCTGTCTCTCCCTTCCTTCCTCCCTTCTTTCCTCCATCCCTTCTCTCTTCTCTATCTCTTTTTGACAAGGCTTTGTCAAGTTATCTTCTGTATTGATAAGATTCTATTATATGAATGTGCCCAATTTTGATTCATCTGTTCATCAGTTTAAGATGAACTATACAGTTTGTTTCTATCTTTTGACTATTATTATAAATAATGTTGTGATGAGATATGTTTCTAAATATTTGTGAGGACAGATACTTTCACTTCACTTGTGTATATTCTTAAGTATGAACAGATACTGCACTCTTATGCATTAGTCTCCAGAGGAAAAAGAAGAGTAAATAGTTAACACAACTATTCTTTTTTTTTTTTAATGTATTGGTGCAGGGTCTCATTACACAGCTCTGACTCATAGTGGTGCTCCTGTTTTTAGCCTCCCCAGTGCTGGGATTACAGGCATGTGCCACCGTGTCCAGTCTCTGTGGCCAGCTCAGCACACCCGGGGATGGGGCCAGCACAGCATGTGGTTACCAGGGATTGAACCCAGGTCCTTGTGCTTGCCTACGCAGGCACTTAGTCTGTTGAGCTATCTTGCTGGCCCAACACAACAATTTTTATACTACAAGTAACTCACCATTTCACTGGGAAGCAATTGCTCCCTTAGTAACCTTTTAAAGAATATGTGAACAGGTATCTGAAAAACTTATTTGGGATACGATTTGTCTATAAAAACAGAAAATAAAGTGTGAGACAATATGTGTGTCATTTTATTTCAGTACTTTCAATCACTTAGATGTATATTTCA